>NC_063209.1:13356111-13358611 GCF_017589495.1 Alosa alosa | reverse complement strand
AATCACTTCCAGCTGGGCTGATGGAGGTGTTCTTGAATGCCTTCTCAGTAGTAAGCATTCTAGTTTTAGACTTCATACTGCTGCTTTAACAGAAACAGTAATCATTTTTCTTTTCAGCTCTTTTCACCATGTCTCACTTACTCTCTCTCTTCTCAAATAGACGCGGTTCCTGTCGCACACTTAAACACAAATGTGAGCACACATACGCACCTTTGTTCTGTGTCTATGCCTGGGAGTGCCGAGGCCCCGTTTCCAGTCAGCCAGTGGAAGAGAAGCCTTGAGAGTGACATTGGCCTTGAGAGAGAGAGAGAAAGAGAGAAGCTAACTTACAGTGTTTGTATGTGTGACATTAACATGTGTAGTATGTGTGTGAGCTGGACAAATAATGTGAGTTAATTCACTCTTTTGTGTGTGTGTGTGTGTGTGTGTGTGTGTGTGTGCAGGCTCGGACTGGTAATCTGTACAACTGGGCAAATGCCCGGTGGGCCGGTCCACATGTGGGCCGGTGACCTCCGGGAATTTTTTTTTTTAGTATATTTAGCCTATTTGAGGCCCATCATGTACTGTAGGCCTAGGCCACCCTAGCCTATAAATGCAGTTGCATCCATTTGGCTTGGCTATATAAGTGCCGCTGGCTGGTGTTCACATCATCGCAGTTTAACCGTAAACAGCAATCAGAGATTTATTTCATATATAGTTTTATTCCATAAATATATTGTTTTTATAGATGTTAGTTGCACGTGCTACCAAGAGCTTCCATTTACTGCACCATATAGCCTACTGTAGTGCGGTTTGTCTGTCAACATAAAAAAAATATGGGTAGCCTACAATTTTCGCACAACTTGGTGGAAAAGTGTAGCACAGGTTAAAGAAAATCCATTCATGTAAGACTCAAAAGGAACTTCAAAGTATTTCCCATATAGTAGCCTTTTAGCTCACAACGACAGTGAAAGTGGAACTTGGAAAGTGGAAGTCTCTCCACCGAGTGTTACATTAGATGCACAATCAATCGCGAGTCGATGCAGGTAAAAAATATCAACTGGTAGGTTAGTAACGAAGGTAGACTAATTTTGCATTTTAAATGTGATGACGGCACACAAACTTGGGCAAAAACGTTTAGTATACACTTGTGGTGATAGCCTACAGTTAATGTGAATCGCGGACTATATAACCAAAGTGTATAGAGCTAAATTTGTCTCAATAATATTTGTATATGCGCAGAGGGGGATCCACAAATATTTCTTGATTTGCATGTGTGTTTTGATATCTACAAATAACAAAAATCATATTTGTAACTCGTATATTGATTTTTACAAATATAGATGTGCATTTGTAAATAAAATGCCATTTGTAAAACCAAATGGCAAATTCGTCGGTCCAGTGGTAGGCCGGTCCAGGAGAAAATTGCAGGGCCGAATTTTGTTCCCAGTCCGACCCTGTGTGTGTGTGTTTATCCTGTATATGTTATCTGTTAACATAGTGCAGAGAAAAACAAAGGTGGCAGAATAAACTTAAAATTAGCACGCATCAGCATTAACCTCAATACATAAGACTTTGCATTTCTCGTAACTTTGTGAGACTGTGTGTGAGTGTGAGCGTGTGTGAGCGTGTGTGTATGTGTGTCTGTGTGTGTGTGTGTGTCTGTGAGAGTGAGAGAGAGCAGAGAGGTTCCAAGCTGGAGTGAGACGGTGCCAGAGAAATATCATTCTGTACATTTTCATGCTTGAGAAAATAATTTATTGAAAAATTGAAACATAATTTCTACCCACCTGGAAGCAATGGCCACACACACACACACACACACACACACACACACACACAGAGAGAGAGACACACACACACACACACACACACACACACACACACACAGTTCCACACAATTCAGAGATATGAACACTTACGGTATACTGTACAGTGTATAATGTATATACTTTCACAGACACAATTCACATATATACATGATTGCAATAATACAAATGTGTACAAATAACACACACGCACGCATGCACGCACACACGGACACGCGCACACACGCACACACACGCACACACACACACACACACACACTGAGAGAGTGCCTACTCTTGATCATTCCTGCCTGGCATCTCCTCCATCTGAGGGCTGCATTTGCTGAGTCCAGCAGACATAAATTTCACCTGTTTCCACACGACTCATTCACTCAAAACCTGATGTGATCCGCACAGCCTATGTATGCCCTCACAAAATAAGCAGATGTGTGTGTGTGTGTGTGTGTGTGTGTGTGTGTGTGTGTGTGTGTGAGAGAGAGAGAGAGTGCTACTGTGTGTGTGTGTGTGTGTGTGTGTGTGTGTGTGTGTGTGTGTGTGTGTGAGTGTGTGTATGCACATGCATTGCTGAGTGTGTTCATCTCTTACACCTTGAACAAGCTCCATATATCAAGACAATATAGGCATTCCGAGGACGACACATCAACAACTCATCCTACTCACTCCTCAGCTGGGCTCCGAACCGGTTCAAGGAA
>NC_063209.1:13341111-13351111 GCF_017589495.1 Alosa alosa | reverse complement strand
AATGGCAAATTACGCAGTCGGCTAAACATTAAACTTGCGCAAAACGGCATGAACCCAGCAACGGTGCGTCGCATAACTTAAAACACAAACTGAAGCAACAGCTTGGACAATCCTACTGCAAAGCCTTTCCTTCCATAGGCATGCAACGTCTATGACATAAAAAGTGGAATATGAACGCATTTCACACCTGACAATTAAACGGAGCTGCCGCCTGTTCGCGATTTGACTGATTCTTGAGCTCTCAGAGCAGTGTTGACTTGCGCATCTTTTTTAGATGGTGAACGTAATTGGACGGGCAAGGCTGACAAGCAGACGGACCTAGGCCCGCCTGTGGCTACGCCTATGGCTCGATTTGAATTATTTGCTCTGTTTGTGAATGAAGTTGTAGCCCCTCTTTCCTTTGATCAATGTGCTTGTTGAACGATGTGTCCCTAGTTTCCCTGTCATAGCTACTGTCTTTGGTGTAATCTCACCAGAAGGCTACTGCAGCTGGCAGCTGCCTTCCAATGACGTTGGCGACAAATGATGATCTGAGCTGATAGATCTATCATCTAGGCCTACTTCCCTAACATGGGCTGATATAGTCATTACTTCTATAATCATGGGGCAACGCTTTGGGCGAACGTGATGTTCATAAACGAAACAGGCATGAGAAGGGAGATGATTTTCTGTCGATTCAACGAAACCAAGTTTGCCATCGTTGCGTAAGTCGCCCAATTTCGCTATAGTTGTTAGACAATATTTTCTGTCGCTAGGGATGGCCAAAATTAAATCTAGCAATAAAGTCACTAATTGGCAACACTGAGCACTGACAGGTCTAAACCAAGAAAGTGACTTGGATAGACTTCCAGGTAACAGAAATCGGAACAAATCAAAATCAAAATCAGTTTCGGCCCTGAAGCCATTTTTTAAACGTTATACTTTTGATCTGACCATGAAATCAAAAGCCTGGAAAACAACGTGTTATTTGTTTGTTTGTATCACATTCATAAACAAATAATGAAATAACAAGTCATTTTTTGTTTTTTTCGTTTTTGATTCTCAATTGAATATCAAATGAACGAATGATACACGGACCTATCAGCAGTGAGATAACATCTACTGTATCTAGGCTCCAAATGGCTCTTTAGAAATGTGACTTTGTATTGTTCATCCCCATGTAACCTACCATCTCGTCAGCGTCTTTAGAAACCTGTCCCATACTGCCCTTTCTTTTTGATGACACTCTGACACTGAAAGCATGTCTTTGGTGAATAGATTCAAGGTTCCAAAACATATGTCCACAACTTCAGACGTTTTGAGAAAGTTATCCATGCTGTAGTGGTGGTATCCATGATGTCCAATCCTGAACCCTATACCCAAGTAAAATCAGTCTTGCAGTTCAATTTAACTACCAGGGTTAGAGTGGTTGTGCCTTAAGCCATCCTACTATGTGAAATGGTCAACATAATTAAATTATGATAAAGTTGTAACTTTTTTTGTTAACTTTGACACATAACTATACAAGTATAGTTTTGCATTTCAGGATAAGAACACGTGTCTCTGTGTGTGTGTGTGTGTGTGTGTGTGTGTGTTTGTGTGTGTGTGTGTGTGTGTGTGTGTGTGTGTGTGTGTGTGTGTGTGTGTGTGTGTGTGTGTGTGTGTCTCTATCTCTCTCTGTGTATGTGTGTGTGTGTCTGTGTGTGTTTGAGTGAGTATTAAATTTGGTCTCTATGATTGAGGAGGTGCATGTTCTTTGGGGCATGTTCATTGAAATGAGCATGATATTATAAAAGATTTCAGTGTAGAATGTTAACTTGCAGAGGCATTCTCTCTTTTTTCTATCTCTCTCTGTCTCTCTCTCTCTCTCCCTCTGTGTGTGTGTGTGCGTGAGTGTGTGTGTGTGGGGGGGTGGGGGGGGGGATTTGAGAGTGTTTCATTTGGTCTAAGATTTATGAGGTGCCTGTTGTTTGGGCCTTGTCCATTGAGCCAACATCTGTCACTGCTGCTGCTGTGCATGCTTGTCTGTGTGTGTGTGTGTGTGTGTGTGTGTGTGTGTGTGTGTGTGTGTGTGTGTGTGAGTGACTGTGTGTGTGTGTGTGTGTGTGTTTGGCAGACTGAATGTTTGTGGGGGAGGATGTGTACAACATTCATTAGTGTAGTGTGTAATAAGGTGTGTTCATTATTGTGGGAGTATGTGTCTGTGTTCATTTTAGTATGTACAGTATATAGCAAGTATGCTATTGTGAGATCTATAAAAGTGTCCAGAACACATTGGCATTTATCTAAGGGGAGTGCTAAAAAAGACCTTGACCTCATCCTGACGATGATGATGATGGTATGTGTGTGTGAGTGACTGTGTGTGTGTGTGTGTGTGTGTGTGTGTGTGTGTGTGTGTGTGTGTGTGAGTGACTGTGTGTGTGTGTGTGTGTGTGTGTGTGTGTGTGTGTGTGTGTGTGTGTGTGTGTGTGTGTGTGAGTGTGTGTGTGTGTGTGTGATGTTAAAGGTGTGGCCATTAGTGTAATGCGTGCTTCAGTAACATTCATTAGGGAAATGAATGGGGTGACAGAGGAGCTCAACCCAGCTGTCAGCAGGCATGATTTCTCTCCTCTTTCTTTCTTTCTTTCTTTCTTTCTTTCTGTCTCTCTCCCTCACTCACACCTCACACTCGCCCTGCCCATCCCCTCCTCTCCTCCTCTGCTTATCCCTCCATCTTGCCTTCTACCTTCTTTCTGTGTCTGCCTTTCACTTGCAACTCTTCCTATCTCCCCTCTCCATAATACATCTCTCTCTCTCTCTCTCTCTCTCTCTCTCTCTCTCTCTCTTCTATCTCATTATTGATTATGATGAAGTCTTCATCCTCTCTGCTTATTAAAATATTGATTAGAGACAAAAGACCAAAGAGAATCGGAGAAAGAGAATCTAAAATGGAGGGCTGTGTGTATGTCTGGGACAGTGGCTCCATAGACACACGCGTGCCCACATTTGTATTTTTTTTGTGTGTGTGTGTGTGTGTATGAGTGTGTGCATGTGCATGTGCATGTGTGTGTGTGCTTGTGCGTGTGCGTGTGCGTGTGCGTGCGCGTGCGCGTGTGCGTGTGTGTGTGTGTGTGTGTGTGTGTGTGCATGTGGTGTGTGTGTGTCTGTGTGTGTGTGTGTGTGTCAGAAGACACTTCTTGCACCCATGGACAAACACACAGAAAGAGAGATCTGATTCATGATAGAAATAAATGTAATGCACACACACACACACACACACACACACACACACGCACAGGACTTGATTTATGGTGTCACTGGTGACATCACCTGTGGTATTTTCGCCAGGCTGTGCCTGTGTGTCTGTGTGTGTGACGGAGCGAGTGTGAGAGAGAGACAGTTTAACAGTCAGGTGAATTTGTGTCATACGCTCGCACATTGACTGTAAACGCCACCACTCCCATCTTCTCATCTTTCAGAGCAGAGGGAGAGCGAGAGAGAGAGAGAGAGAAATATAAAGATCAGGGCTGGGAGGAATCCTAGAAAATTAGAGAAGCAAAGCGCTAAAGTGTGATATAAGGCCCTTTCACACTGGCGAAATCGCCGCGATTTTATGTACCAGAATCGCAGAACGACTGTTCCTTTCACATAGACCGAGGCAGAACAGCGGGACAAAGTGTCTCGCCAAATTTACTACCAAGCCCCCTAGACATTTTGCCGAAGTTTTTTCGTTCCGCACCAGTGTGAATGGGTCAAGGCGAAAGGGGAATCTGGGCGGCATTTCGATGCTATGTCCAGCCCACCACAGGAGATTGCAAAAAAATCTAACTGATCAAAAGCAGCAATAGCAGAGACAGCACATTATGTCAATCTATAAATTTACAAAGTCTCCAGTCATTCAATGCCTGCTAGAGTTGACTGTAGCTTGGAATGCAATCAGTTGCCATAATAGGCTATCCTAAAATCCAGCGAAAAAACAAAGCATGAACTCATGAGCGTCTGTCTGCCCTATATGTATATCCTCTGATTGTAATGCCTACAGATATTGAACAATTTAAACACAGGAACCGCAAAGTTGGAGACATGCATAAAGACATTGCTGCAAATTTAAAACCGGATTACTCTGGAATGGCTAACTGTATAGGGGCATGCTTTACACCTTTGTGTTCGGTAAGGTCTGCTGTTTATTCTGATATATGGTTTGTCATGTGTTGAGGTAAAGTTCGCGAAGTATTCCACCAAGATGAATGGGTAGGGAGACGGGCGCAAAAAATATTATTAAATTAAAGTTACTGTTACAAACTGCAAAGTTGTCTCAGAATGGTTTTATTGGTTACGCACCAAAACACACAAACGTCATTACACAGGCAACACAAAGGAGGTCAATTAAACAAGCACGATACACAAACAGGGTAGTCACATACAATACACGGGTAAAAAAACACATGAGGTACAACATAAAGAAAGACTATACCAGCTAACACATACATGACAAGGTAAACGCAATTACTCATACTAAAACCAACATCAACATTACACACACACACACATACACTGCACAGCATTATGGGAGTTCAGGATGTCTCCACGACCCTCAGCTGAGGCCAGGGTCGACACGGGCCAGTCGATCACGGTGGAGAGCCACAACTCTCCCGACGCTTTAATCAGTCTCACACGATAGACCCGCCAGACAGCTTCTTAAGACATCGCACGGGCCGACCCACTGGCTAATGAGTTTCGGGAAATGCCTTTCTTTTCTCCGGCAGTACACCCAAACTTTATCGCCGGTTTGAACTCCTGGCCGCTGATAGCGCCAGATCGTAAGCTCGCTTTTGATGTATTCCCCAGCTTCACTCATAGCCTGCCTGGCCAACTCGCGGTACTCCTTTCAGTCTCGCGTAGCTGCTTGTAGTATTCCAGCCCTGGGTTACCTCCATCTCCGCTTCGAGGCTAATCAACACCAAGTCCACCGGGCGCATGTGAAGCTCTCGCCCAAACATCAGAGCTGCCGGTGTGCATTTTGTTGACTTTTGCATCACAGCGGATATGCCCACAGCACCAGGGCAAGTGTAAGTCCCAGTCCTTTTGTCGGCGGTCGGCCAATATGGCCAGCTGCACTGCTAGCGTCCGATTAAAAACCGCTCCACTAGCCCATCGCTTTGTGGATGCAGAGGTGTCGTTTCGCTTCCTCCGATGCCCATGCGCTGGCAAACTCAGCAAACACCTCCGCCGGGAATTCCGCCCTTTGACGCCTGTGGAGCTCTTCCGGTGCCCT
The DNA here is from genome assembly GCF_017589495.1 of Alosa alosa. Taxonomy (NCBI): domain Eukaryota; kingdom Metazoa; phylum Chordata; class Actinopteri; order Clupeiformes; family Clupeidae; genus Alosa; species Alosa alosa. The sequence continues at coordinate 13,345,878 of NC_063209.1, read as the reverse complement.
CAACCGCAGAACATCTCAGTGACCAGTCTGTCCGCTGTCGCCTGGGCGCTCTGATCTGGCACTGCATACGCCCGCCACTTAGTGAAATAGTCCATAGCTACGAGCACGTAGTGATTTCCGCTCTGTGACTGGCAGTGGGCTCATGATATCGGGCGGCTACCCTGCTCCACGGGGAGCCTCCGACTGCGTATTGCTGCAGCGAGGCGCGGCGAAGGCCGCGGTGGGCCCTTCTTCTTCGCTGTGCAGGCCACAGCAGTGAACATGCAGTTCAACGCCCAGCCTGCATCCCGCCAGAAGTGGCTTCTCAGCCGGTCAAGAGTTTTTGTAAATGCCCGAAATGAGCCGCCTCACTGCCCCATGTACCTGTTCCAGTACACAGGCTCGTAATCCAGCAGGAACCAGCAACTGGAAAATGTCAGATTGTCTATCGGGAGCTCGCCAGTGTCTATACAACAGTCCTTGACGCTACTTTTCCCGCCACTGTGAATAAATCGCTTTGGTCTCTGGATCAAGTGCTGATACGTCCAGTCCATGGCGGTCGCTGACCGTTGATCCATGACCCACTCGGCCAGTGTGGCGCCCTCGATGCGCCTTCGGATCTCCTCCCTTGACATCACGTCCACCGGCGACTGCGCGTCCATGGCCCCAGCTGCCGCTCTGCAGTGCTGTATTGTGGCGTCGGGTTGCGGTGCGCTGTCTCCGGTCTCGATCACTGTAGCTGGTAGCGAAGGCGGCGACGACGACCGAGGGTGCTGCTGGCGGCGTTGACTCTTTCGCTGGCATGAAGCTGGCGGGCGTTGACCCTCTCATTGGCACGATGCTGGCGAGCATTGAAAACAGCGACTCTCTCTCTCTCTGCCAGCGGTGATGCAGCCCTGTAGCGGCGAAGGGGGCTCGGTTGAGCGGCCAGGCTCCTCTCCTCCCTCCGTGGCAGTGCTGGCACTGGTCAGGCGCTGCTGCACGGGCCTGGACAGGGCGTCAGCGTTGCCGCGAAGGCGACCCGCCCGTGTCGAATCTCCATGTCGTAGTCCTGGAGTGCCTCCAGCCAGCCGAGCCAGCTGGCCCTCTGGTTCTTTGAAGTTCAGCAGCCATGTGAGCTGGCGCATGGTCCGTTCTCAGCAGGAACCGTTTGCCGCGAGGTAGGTTCGAATGGGCGACTGCCACCACCACAGCCAACAGTTCTCCGCGGGTCACGCAGTAATTCTTCTCTCACCGGGTCCAATGGCGGCTTGGTATCGACCACCTGCTAGCCCTGCTTTCGCCTGCGTTTGAGAGGGACGGGCGCAGCGCCCCACGCCGCTGGCGTCGGTGTCCAGGATGAAGCGGCAGTTGAGGGTCAGGGAAAGCAGCACTGGGGCCTCACATAAGCGCCCTCCCGCAGCAGCCGGAATGTGCAGCGTCGCACTCTCGGCGGCCCTTTCGAAGAGCTGGCCTTTGTGCGTCAAAGCGATGCAGCGGGGGCTGGCAACTGTAGGATGAACTCCCGGATCCATCTCAGCACCATCGCGGCGGAACAGGCCAACGTCTCACCGTCTCCACCTTAGCTGGGTGGGTGGCCACTCCGGCGCCCCACGACATGGCCCAGGAATCCGGGTTTGCCTCGAACAGGTGGCACTTTTGGTGCAGTTTGAGCCCAGCACCCCATATGGCGTCGAACACCTTTTCCAGATGTCCTATGGCACGGTGAAGTCTGTTGCATGACACAGGATATCGTCCAGGTAAATCCACGCAGCATGTTGGTGGAATGCCCGCCAGGACCGCTCCATTAGCGGCTCAAAGTTAGCTGGCCCGTTGCATAGGCTGAGCGGAAGTACCGGAACTGCCACAGCCCTTGCCGATGGTAAACGCTGTCTTCGGCCAAGCTTCGGGGCTAGCTCAATCTGCCAGTAGCCACCGCGTAAGTCCATCGAGCTAAACCAGCAGGAGCCGGCAATGCTGTCCAGCGATCGTCAAATGCGGGGAGCGGGTAGGAGTCTTTCGGGTTACCTGGTTGAAGCCTGTAGTCAACACAGAACCGCCCGCGAGCCGTCCTTCTTCGACGTAGTACAGCCCGGCGCAGCCCAGGGACTACTGCTTGGCTCTATCACTCCTGCCGCGCCATTTCTTTTGATCTTTTCTTCAGCTGCTTGTCGTTTGCTTAGCGGTAAGCGATGAGGCTGAAGTTGAATGGGCCGGGCATTTTCGGTGTCGATATGGAGTGTTGGACCAGGCTCGTTCGGTGCAGTCCTCATCTCTTGCGCGAAGATGTCGGTTATGCGCTGCTAGTAGTCTCCGCGCCTGGCTACCCTGTGCTTCACTCAGCCCCTCACAGCTCTGAGTGCAGAGTTCATTTACGGCTTGTCTTGTCTCTACAGAGGGCCAGCTCTCTGAGCGGAGAGTGGTGTTTGCTCAACCAGCTCTCTTGGCTCCTCCCCTGGTGGGCGTGAGCTGAGCAGTGGCGGCCTCAGCAAGCGGACCTGGATGAGACCTGTTGTTTTCGCGGGCTTGAGTTTCGCGGGCTTGTGGGGGAGGGGCGGAGTCTGGGATGACGAGTACTCTTTGCGAGTTCGCTTCCCTTGGACTTGTGTGGGAGCGAAGTTGGAGAGTTCTTCGTCGTGCCAGCTCTCCGACTTCATGCTCTGTTTTCCCCCCGTGTGCAACACTCGCTGCTCGTCCCCAAGTGTAGTGTGAATCGGGAAATGTCCACCACAGCCCCCCATTTCTCTAGCACGTCCAGGCCGAGAATGCAACCACCTTCTTCTAGTAACTGGGGCGCGAGCGTGAGGGGTGCCGGGGCTGGGCAGTACCATGCGATGTGTTCCGGCTCGCCACACCGGTGGCATCCGTCTCTGCTGGCCGGCCTCTTCCCACTTTCTGCGGGCGGCGTTTGTGGTGACTGTGCGTGGTCTGCGCGTCACCTCCAGTTCCTCCCCGTCTTCCTCCATCGATGTCTGGCGTACGCAATGCCTCGACTCTGTTGTGCGGAAGATGTTTTCCACCCGTTTGCCGTTTGGTTGTCCCAAACTTTGAGACGATTCATACTCGCATTAACTGAATCTTATCAACCCGAACTGCGATGTTCCAAACAGAGTGACAGGATGCAATGCCTAATAATCTCACTGTCTTCGGCATAACTGCTAACAGTGCGCCTAAGCCTACTGTTAAACACCTGAAAAATATTAAGCTGCTGTTTCTTTTCATGACGAGCACTAGGCCTACACTTAAATGATTTATGACTGAATGGAACGTTGCTTTTTTAAGCGCCAAAACTGCTTCACGTCATGTGACAAAGTTTACACCAATCATCATCTTCTAATGTATCCTTATGTTGAGATGTCCATTCTCTTTGCCCTAGGCTATCATTTGTGCGCGAAGCATGTTTCAATTAAGACAATACACAAGCTATTTTTTATTGTTGTAATATTGAATGATTTCATGAATAAATTATGCACAGTGCGTGCAGGATTATGGCTGGGCGCCACTGACCAAGGCCACAGTAGCCTGTGAACCTCTGATTTTCAAAGGGAAATCCGCGGAGCGCTAAAGGGCAACTCTTCTCTTCAATTTCCCTTCCAAATTACTTTTTATTGTCTGAAGACATCTATCGCAAGAATTTAACATTCTAACAGCAACAGCAAAGCAAATGCAAGCTAACCAAAGTGCAGTCGGTTCTCCCGCCATGGTTTTTGAAATCACACACCTGCTGTATCTAAAGGCCCACGCACGCATAATAAGGCCTACGACTATCACTCAACACGCCCCCTGTTGCACGTCACAATTTAATTTACTATAGCTGATCCTGCCTTCTGGCTCCCCAAAATGCCGCATCATGAGAACAGATCAGCAGGCCGGCAAATTTTCACCTCGCTTTCAGACACAAAAAGACGGCAAAAAGACATCTCCTCTTCCCGCAAATTTAGCGGTCTCTGTGTGAAAAGGCCTATAGAGAGAGAGAAAGAGACAGAGAGAGAGGGGGAGGGTGAGGGCTCTTAAGAGAATTGTTATTTTAGATTAATGCACTGGATAAATAAAAGTGCTCTCATCTCTGTCTATGTCTTTTCTCCCTCCTTCTCTCTCTCTCTCTCTGTGACTCCCTCTCTCCTATATCTGTTCAGCGATGAGTGACATCAATCTGAACTCGTGGCTAATGAAATAACCTCTGCTATCATATTTCAACACACACACACACACACACACACACACACACAAACACACACACAAACACACACACACACACACAGACAGACAGAGAGAGAGAGTTCCTTTTTATTAAAGGATGTCTAAACATTTTTACCCTCTGGGATGTAATTGGGTGACATATGGCTTAAGCGGGAAAGAACTATATTTAGCTGATAAAACTGAAAGGAATGGAATGTACATTGTCAAGTGATCTCAACACACCCACAAACACACACACTCACACGCACCCACACACGCACACTCACTCACTCTCACACAAACGCACGCACGCACACACACACACACACACACACACACACACACACACACACACACACACACACACATACAGAGTCAAACAGCAGGAGGCTGTCCCATAATTATTTCCTTATTTCCGTCTGTCAGATCTCTGATAACTTCATAGTTGCTGTTCCCTCCCATTGTGAGTCAATCCAAGAGTGCAGTCTCAAGGTGTGGTGCTGTGTGAATCTGTGGGGGGTGCTTGTCACTGCACAAACACATGTGAGGCTGTATGTTCATGTGTCATTAGAAATGGTCATCTGTCCCTGTATGTATCCATTCTATAAAGGTCGACCATGAAATTGTCTG
>NC_063209.1:13328611-13333611 GCF_017589495.1 Alosa alosa | reverse complement strand
GTTCCAAAAACATGGGTTGTTGCAGGAGATGGTTGCTGTTGGAATTGGTAGGCTACTTCCGAGTCGCACGGGCCAGGGGGCTTCGGGGGGGAAAAGCTGGGCCATTGTTAGCCATTTTTAATGGCAGAATATTATGAGGAGGAGATTTATTTTTCCACACTTAACCTGCATCCCGTTTTCCGGCGGGAGATTCTGTTATCGCCTTAGTGAAAGACAGGCGTTCCAGAATCAGCGCTTTTTTTCTGCAGCCCCTGCAGAAGTGAGAGAGTCTGAGTCCATGGCTGATTGTCGGGGGGAAGAGGAAAGAGGTGAAGCGAGGAGAGAAGGGGAGTGCTTCTTTTTTATCACTTTACTGAAGTTCACAATCTAACGTTCGCTGGTTAGTTTTTAATTGGGCGATTTTCCCCCGACAAAGCCGTAAAATCACCCACAGTGCAATCAGGATGCACACCTTTCTCAATACAAACTCGAGCACGCGCTTTCTCACTCGCACGCACATTCAATTAAACCAAACAAACACCGCTAGTCAAAATGAAAATGTGAAAGGGCACACACGTAGCCTGCACCACGTACACAAACAAACACAGTGAACACAACAACAGCCTGGGCTACTTGCCTCGTTCAGCCCATCATCTCGGCTGCGCGTGTAATGAACTTTCAGTTGGGCAGGAAAGCAACGTGATTAGCGGGCTTAATGACGGGCTCTCTGATCTTTGACATCGGCGGCATAAATGTTTAAACGGCATTATGGGAATCAGACGCACAAGCTTCGGCTGTGCTTAAGCGCTTAAACGAGCTGCAGCGGCGCTCCATTATCAGATTAAAAGCTTTATGTGGACGCCGGGAGGGCCATGGCTCTCTCTCTCCATCACCCAGCTGCGCGGCAAAGGAGGGAAGGAGAGACTGGGAGTGAGGCAGCAAGCCTTCGAGATGAGAGGGATCAGGGTTTTAGAGAGTAATCCGTGCAGTCGGGGAGAACAAGTGTAGGAGAAGGTGAAGGGGGTCAGCCTACAGTACACAAGAGAAAGATGGAGAGAGAAACCGAGAGTGTGAGAAGATAAAAACGGACTAGTGTGATCAAATGAATCAGGATAGAGGAGAGTGATCTCAACATGTGCTGGGCAATGCTGGTAAAATATAACAATAACACCACACATCTGTTTCCCTGGCACCCACATACACAACGCCAATTACTTCCCATCACAAATTGGGTTCTCTATAGGTAACTTTGCACTGTCTCTTGCTTCAAGATGACCCACTATTGACCAATAAATCAACCTCCCACTCATAAGTATGGGAACTGGCCAAGGTCCTGAAGCTGGGTAGCTAGCCCTGACTATGGGATTCCAGTAGACATTGCCTATCAGTCTTTTTAACAGCAGAGGGGGGTGGGAGAGGAGGATTGTCAGATGCTGCTGAGCAAGTACATAAGGGGTAAAACAAGGTCTAAATACTCTAAATACTAAATACTCTGTCTACTGTACTGGATGGGTAGGAAGGGCTTACTGTGTTTTGCTGGAACATTATGTCGGAGAACGTGTAGAACCAGAAGTCTTGTGTGCAGGCCCGGCCTTGGCAGTTTAGGGGAGTTGAATTATTTACTCAGAACCATATGGCAGCTGCTAGAGAGCAGCTCTCGTCTCTGCTCTGCGTGACTTCACCTTTTAATCTTGCTCAACACAGGGACTGCAGCCTCAACTCCAGTCCACCATGCTCAAGGAGAATGCAACTTTTCAATGTTTGAATACAATTGTGTGCAAGAGCTTAGGTGGTGCTCAGCAGGAATTGTAGATCTCATAGAAACATGGCTGTATGTGTGTGTGTGTGTGTGTGTTTGTGTGTGTGTGTGTATTTGTCAATGTGAAGGGGTGCATGGGGGGAGCTTTGAATGCAGAATTTGATGTTGTTATAATGACATGTTAATGTGTTGTGTATGTGATATGTACGTGTGTGTGTGTGTGTGTGTGTGTGTGTGTGTGTGTGTGTGTGTGTTGCAGGGTGGCGAGGTAATTTTGCATCTATATTTTGCATTTGTACTGTTTGCATATGTAATCGGTGTTCGAGGATAAACAAAGTAATTCACTCGAGACTGTAGACTGACTTGTCGCTCTCTGTTGGCTGTGGTCTGCTCCACCAAATGTATTCATTTGAATACAAAATCTGCTATGTATTCAGTGCAACACTTGCAAACTCTGTTACACAGATCTTACCATTTGTCTGGAGAGTTAGGCTATGACAAGTTATGTAGCGGTAATAGTGGAAGGGAAAACCCTCTTCACATTATCATTTGTCATTTATTTGATGCACTTATCCAGAATGACTTATACCAACTGCCTTGCTCAGGGGTACAATGGACGTACGTCTTGGGATTGAACTTACAACCTTCTGGTGTTGAACTTGGAAGGGCAGATCCATATCTTGTGGTACACTTGGGCAGGCTTTATGGAATCTGCCTTATCTAGTGAGGCCATGCTGTCAAATGCCGTCTTTGGTTACCCCTAATTATGTTGGCCAAAAGCAAGTTTGCAATAGATGTCCTTACAAATGTCATATCTTCTGACAAAAATAATATTTTCCAGATGGCATTTCAAGTTGTCACATATTTCCTCATATTATTCTCTCGCGGATGGTCAATTACTTGCCCGGTGGAAATAAACAACAGAGTTGCCAGACTTACAGACTTGTGGCATTGATACTTCAGGTGACTTGGTTGTGTTTTATGTCTTTGGTTTGTGTCCCAGAATTGAATAGTTGTGAAATGAAGATGGGATAATTCAATATTCTATGTGCAGTTTTGGGAACACTATTTCTGAAATGTACAGAGAGTATATGCATACTCCAGGCTGCTGCGTGGGCTGTGAGTGTGTGTGTGTGTGTGTGTGTGTGTGTGTGTAACAAGGGTCAGTGGGTTAGTTTGGTTTAAAGCAGCACCAAAGGACTTTTCCTCTGTCGCACGCACGCTATTTGTTTATCCAACGGCTTTGTAAATAACGATGTCCATAGACAAGGTAGAATTTGTTGCATGATTTTTTGAAAGTAGGCTATGATGTATTGCGACATCATGCAAGTCAAATTTGTAGTTTCTTATGTCTCATTCCATCGAACTACAGATCCGCTACCTGATCTGGCAAACTTACATAGTGCGGTTATAGCCGATAGAGGGCCGCGAAGTGAATGCAGAAGTGCCGTTCACCCTGTTACGAGTTCATGAACCACGGAAACAATTTTGGAAACATTATTTTAAGGTACAAAAAACTCTTTGGTGTTGCTTTAAAGTAATCATCCCTCCCCAGAGCCTCTTACATACAAGCTAGTCATAACACCACTGACTGTGTGTGTGTCTGTGTGTGTGTGTGTGTGTGTGTGTGTGTGTGTGTGTCTCTGTGTGTCTGTGTGTGTGTGTCTCTGTGTGTGTGTGTCTCTCTCTCTCTGTGTGTGTGTGTGTGTGTGTGTGTGTGTGTGTGTGTGTGTGTCTGTGTCTGTGTCTGTGTGTGTTTAGCCCTGAGGTTAGTGCACCCATCTACCATGTAGGGTCAGTGTTTGAGCCCTTAGGCCTGTTAGGTTACATACGCACTGGTGGTGTGTATTTTTCCAGGTCAAATCCATGAGCTAAAGACTCAGATCATCACATCTCACCACAAACCAAACACAAATGCAGAGGACTGTGACGTTCTACAGTAGAATAGCCTATATCGTCGAGCTGCTTTGTTCTCGTCCTAAGGGTGTTGCTGTCAGATGGGATGCGATGCGTCTAATCACAAAAAACAGCCAACCGGAGTAGAGATAATTTACATAAAGTGATCAAGGACAGTGTAACAGAGACTGAGACAGAGATGGATACATATATATATATAGTGCATATACTGTATGCCATGGGGTATGTACAAGCTTTTCATGAATTTGGGATTTTGGACTCCATGCACGTCTATGGTCATCAGTTGGAGTCTATCGTCCACAGATAGCCATAATCCAGTTTTACGCTAACATCCTTAGCATGCTATGTTTACCCTGCTGACTTACACTGGTGCCTTGATGCTTAGGATTCTTGCTCGCACAAATGCAGAGGGACAGGTATGTGATGGGTATGTCCCCAGAATGAACTCCTGACTCTTGAGTTCTGTCTACACACTAATCAAACCACTACTGCTGTTGTCCGATGGCACTGTGTCTTGATGTGTGTGTGTGCATTTCTTGTTTACATAATAAGAAGCGATAAACAAGCAGATCCAAGAGATTAGAGTGACTGGAATAAGAGTTAAGCATCTGTCTCCTGTACCCTGTACTCTTAGTTAGTTCCTGCACGTCTTTCTCTGTGTGTGTGTGTGTGCGTGTGTGTGTGTGTGTGTGTGTGTGTGTGTGTGTGCGCGTGCACGTGCGCATGCGTATATGTGTGTTGTGGATGCTTGTGTGTGGGCGGGATGAGTCACATAATGAGAGTGCATGTTTTTATGGCAGTGTGCGTTTGTGTGTATTAGTTTGGTGAGTGCTTTGTCTAATGTTTAGTCTTCTAACTTATCTGTATTCATCTATTGATGTGTGTCTTTATGTGTGTGCACCTCTCTCTCTCTCTCTCTGTCTCTCTCTCTCTCTCTCTCTCTCTGTCTCTCTCTCTCTGCTGTGTGTGTGCGTGTGTGCATATGCTCAGAACTGCATGTGCGTGTTTATCTGTCTGTAAGTGTTTCTCTGGCTCCGCTTTAAAGATGGGGGGGGGGCATGTGCCCGTACTCGTCATCTGGAGTCTGAGGCTGTCACTCCCGCTCTTCTCCCTCCTCTCCTGCTGTCACACCGTGTCACCACAGGTGAGCCTCCGTACCTGTTACCCCCCACCACCGCCCCGAGCAGTCAGAGCGCGGCAGCACCAGCAGAACACACACCACACCACAGCAGGGAGAGGAACGAGGGGAGATTGAGAGGAAGGAAGGTAGGTAGGTGTGTGTGTGTGTGTGTGTGTGTGTGTGTGTGTGTGTGTGTGTGTATGTGTGTGTGTGTGTGTGTGTGTG
>NC_063209.1:13318611-13323611 GCF_017589495.1 Alosa alosa | reverse complement strand
TCATCAAAAGATTTATAAAACACAGGAAAAGGGACAGGGAAGAAGAGAGGGAGAGAGAATGAGAGAGTTTTGGGAGAGAGGGAAAGAGAGAAAGAAAGGAGTTGTTGTGAGGTGTGCTTGCGCCAGAAGGGTGTTTCGTTCTCTCCATCTCTCTTTGTGTACGCACACGCACACGCACACACACAAACACAGACACACACACACACACACATACACACATGCCCTGAACGCACTCTGCAGATAAACACACACATTATCTCTCTGTACGCCAAAGCACAATCTGGCAAAAATAACAGAGCAGCTCCCTGCTCTCTTCTCTCTCTCCCTCCATCTCTCTCTCCCTTTCCTCTACATCCCTCCATCTGCCCTTTTCTCTGTCCCTCCTTCCAAGCTCACCAGCTCCTCTTAGACAGACTGCATGGCACCTGCTGTGTTCATATTTATTTTACAATGTTTTATGACGGTGTTGTTTGGAGATTGCGTGCGTGCGTGTGTATCTGTGTGTGTCTGTGTGCAGAGATGTGAGTGTGTGTGTGTGTGTATGTGTGTCTCTGAGTGTGTGAGTGTATAGGTTGGGTTACATTGTGGTTCAGATACTGTGTGGTGGAGACGTTGTTTGGAGGGTGTGTGTCCGTGTGTGTGTGTGTGTGTGTGTGTGTGTTTATGCTGTTTTGTGGTGCCTGTGTGATATCTGGAGGCCTTGGGTGTTTGTGCAGTGCTATTGTCTGGAAGGTGTTTGTGTGTGTGTGTGTTTATGTTGTTTTGTGGGGCCTGTGTGATATCTGGAGGCCTTGGGTGTTTGTGCAGTGCTATTGTCTGGAAGGTGTTTGTGTGTGTGTGTGTGTGTGTGTTTATGTTGTTTTGTGGGGCCTGTGTGATATCTGGAGGCCTTGGGTGTTTGTGCAGTGCTCTTGTCTGGAAGGTGTGTGTGTGTAAGTTACTGTTGATATTTATGCCTCTGGTTAAACTGCATAGTCTGCGCTGAGTCAAAAGCACATCGCCTCAAGCAATAAACAGACAATGCTGTGTCTGCTGGATCAATGTGAGCGTGTGTGTGTGTGTGTGTGTGTGTGTGTGTGTATGTGAAAGAGAGAGAGAAAGTAAGTTTGATAGAGCAAGAGCAAAAGAAAGAGAAAGAACGAGAGAAAGAAAGAGAGTACAAAATAAATTTTGGCAGTGTGCGAGAGAGGGCCAGAGCAGCTTTTATTTTTGGCACACATGGGCAAGCTAGCCAGTGAGGTTTGGTATGTATGTACATCTGATTCTGTGTGTTTGTGTGTGTTTCACCGGTCTTGCCCTCAGGCTCTTCTGTTTGTGCAATGTGTGTATTTCTGTGTCTATATCAGAGGTCTGAGATGAGACGAGAGAGGCTAAACAGTATACTGTAGTTTCACAGGTGCACACACCAACGTCAAATAAGCACACACACACACACACACACACACACACACACACACACACGCACAAATAACCAAGCATACCCCAAATGTCTGAACTCATAGCATTTTAGTACAACACAGATAATAATAATATAATAATAATTGTAATCATACTAATAATAGTAATGATAATAAAAACAATGACTCAACATAAAATGGTATGTGAAGGAAGTGCGTAGCTGTTTGTAGCGGGTTAAAAGTCATTCATATCCACGCATGTACACAAGACCAGCTGGGAGTCGGGGCGTTGCCCAGCAACACACACTTTCAGGGCGGAGCTTAAGAAGAGTGGGAGGGTGGGGTCATGGACCAGCCGCGCGCCGCCGTTGGCTCACAAAGCCGTGCTGGCCTCCATTCTCGCACCCGATTGGCTGAGCCGGGGGCAAGAGCCGAGGAGAAAGAGCAGCTATGGCAACAGACTGTACAAGACAACCGCAACCCCTTGAACAGAGGCAGAGTGAGGGAGAGAGGGGGTGACATCACTTTTCATTTCATTAAACTTATTTTTTTTTTATTTTCAATCCACCCTCCCTATCCTCTGTTTATTTCACAAACTCAATCCTACCCTCCTCCCTCTCTCTCTCTCTCTCTCTCTCGTAGTCCTCTCCATCCCCCTCTCTCTCTCCCTCTGTCTCGGGGTGAGTCTAGTCATTTGTATGAAGGTGGGGTGAGAGGGGCAGTTGGGGGCTCCTTGTTACCCCCAGGTAAAAGGACAGGTCAGCGTGAACAGGAGCAGAAGCAGGAGTGGCAGTGCCGGGTGTGACAGCAGGGGGCGCCGCAGGCCGAACGGGCAGCGGCCGGCGTGGACGCTGCGGCCGGCCGAGTTCAGGTTGGAGACGGTGGCCTTCTCCGAGTACGGCGGGATGACGTGGTGGAAGCGCTGCTCCACCGCCTCCTCCTCCTCCTCCTCTTCGTCCTCTTCCTCGTCTTTCACCGCCTCCTGCTCCTCTTTGTCTTCCACGCTGGTCTCCACCTGACAGAGAGAAAAAAGAAAGAGGAAGACGATGAAAAAAAAGGAGAAAGAAGAGAGGAGGAGGAGGAGAGGAAGGAGGAGGAGAAAAGGCAGAAAAAGAGAAGAGAGGAGAGGGTTAAAAATGAAGGGCCAGAGTGATGCAATTAAAGCGAAATCATTAATGAGGGGGGAAGATATGGATGTGGATGTCGGAGAAGTGAATGATAGAAATGAGAAGGAGGGAGAGAAAAGTGTGGGATGAATGATGGAGAGAAGAGAAGAAGGGAAGAAGGAGAGGAGGTAGGGATTAGGAGAGGAGAAGAGGTGGACCAGTGGAGGAGACAGATGGCAGAATAAATTAATACTAATGAAGCCTGATTGATACACCGCTTCCTGCATCTTCAGCTAATCTGCTCAAAGAGACAGAGACTGGGAGGAATCGGAAGAGAGAGAGAGAGAGAGAGAGAGAGAGAGAGAGAGAGAGAGCGAGAGAGAGAGAGGGAGATGGACCCACGGAGATGAAGGGAAGCATGAGAATGAGTTGGAATTAGAGATTTAGCCCAGAGAGGGAGAGAGAGGGAGAGAGGGAGAGATTGAATTGAATCCTTTTGTCTGGAGGCCCAGATTATGTTCAGTGTTCAGAACGTGCACGCGAGAGCACACACACACATACGGAAGCACACACACACACATACGCAAGTGCACGTATGCATACACGCACACACATACGCACACACACACACACAAACGCTGACACACACGCACACACACACGCGTGTACACACACACGCACACACACACGTGCGCACGCACATACACACACACACAGTGAACTCATGAATGTGGGTGCTTTCAGAGAGTTCTTTTCAGAGGGAAGAGATATGCAAAAGCCCAAGTGTTTGTCTATATCTGTCTGTCTGTCAGAGAATTTGGGAGTTATGCTAAGTTTGGTATGGGATGCCTAACTGTTCTCAGAGTCTTCACAGTCTTTATCCATTGCTTGCACTCTGAAAGTAAATGCTTAGACAACATCATTGGGGCTTTTTGTAAACATACCTCAAACAAAGGGACAAGAAAAACAAATCATCTGTTTCACACTTGGTTTACACCAAGTGCAAAACACACCGTTTCTTACAATAGACACTTCATTCAAGAATGAAATCTCTTGCAATCATTGTGGAATTAGCACTACAAACAAAACCTCCAGTTAGATCATCTCTTTCATGAAAACTCAGCAGACACAGAAGCAGTGAGAGACAAATGAGACATTTCCTATGACATTAGGGGCAGTGGCGCAGCTACCCATTTTGGCAAAAAAAAAAAAAAAAAAAAAAAAAAAAAAAACACAAACAACTAAAGCAAAACAAAAGGCAAACAATAATTTACACTATTACTGTGCATTAGTGTCTATTGAATATGTTTTTAAAGAAATGCTGCCAATTTGATGTTTAACTTGATGTTATACTTGATAAGAATTGATAAATGGTGCATTGCCACTTTAAGAGAGTCTAAATGGTTCTCATAACGTCCTTTTGCCAGCTATTGCTTACAATGGATAAGGCTGATAGGCACTCTAGCCTTGTTTGTTTGCACCACATTGACAACACAATATTAAGTTATTACAAGGAGCCTTCATTGTTAGGATATGGAAACATGTAATGAGTTGCTCCTAGCATGACATTTCTGTTTGCAGTTGGCCATTAAAAGTGCAGTATGAGCATGGTAGCCACCTAGCTATCTGAATGGAATGCTATGTTTCAATCGGCATTATGCTTAACAAACGCTAGTTAGTCTGTTAACATTCATATTTGCAAGCCTCCAAGTACAGACGTCATCACTTTAAATCCTACCTGTTGCCTTTCACCGTCCACTTATTTAACTGCTGTTGCATCCCTTGACATGCCATCTCCTTTTCCCTCTTTCTTTTTCTATTTTTAGTCGTCAACAGCTTTTTTTGCTGTATTTTGTATGTATGTTCTTTTTCCATAGACGGCAACTCACTACTCGTAGGTCTATCTGCTCGTCCAGCACTCACGGCGCCCCCACTCCCTCTTCTATGTCAAAATTCTATGATGGAATCTTATGAGATAGGACGCCCTTTTTTTTTTACCCCATGGAGCTGCAGCCCTATGCACCGCATATAGCGCATACCCATTTTTTGCGCCACTGATTAGGGGCACTTTGGTGTCAGAAATCACAGCCTGGTGATGAAGGGCAGTTGAGCAGAACGGCCACCCTGACTCCCTGCACAGTAGCATCCATAATCCGGACATTTACACTGGTGATCAGAAGAACAGGTATGTCTTTACGTTTCTACACTAGAATGCAAATGTCATTGTTGCACATCATTTTGCACATCCTCACAGCACAGTAGAATGTCCTCCTTGTCTATGCACCTCAGATAACCATATAATGTGTTGTGTGTTGTGACATACAAGTAAGACCATTTTACTGTAATGTTTCTGTATCCAGTATGAAAGTACAGTTTATAAAAAGGAACCTAACCAATTACATCATGGTCTTACATTTTCCACAGAACTACAAGACAACTTCCTATGGGTGGAAGGCAATGTCTGTTCACAGTAATGGCAATAGATTGACAACTATTA
>NC_063209.1:13066111-13308611 GCF_017589495.1 Alosa alosa | reverse complement strand
GCAGAGGAGGAGGGAGAAGATAGAAGCAGGGAGGAAGAAAGGAAGGGGAGGAATTAAACACAGGCCCAGGGGAATGGATGGAAATGAGAGAAAGGGAGAGATAGAGATACGGAAAGGGCGGGAGAGAGAGAGAGAGCAAGAGAAAAGAACACCTGTTTCAGAGAGAGTTTGTGTGTGTGTGTGTGTTCTTGTGCATAAGACTGAAAAACAAAGTCGATTGAGAGGATAGCTCATTCTTGGTCATTCTTGGAGTGTGTATTTTTGGAAGTGGGACAGAGAGCGACATATAGACAAATTAAATCACAGAAAATTAAGGCTACTATTCACGCAACCAGCCAGTGAGTCACAAGATCTCACCGTGGTGTCTAATGTTTAGTGTCTTTTTTGGGTCAAGAGCCCTTTCTAATCTTCTGCCACTCTTTGCCGGAAGTTCTAATTCCCATAATCCCGCTCTCCCAAGTCCTGTCATTTGGAGGAGATTTTTGCTGACATTTAACAGATTTCACACCTCAAAATAACAAATGCACACACAAACACGCAGCACACTTCTGGTGCTTTGTCTGAGCCTGATAAAACACAACAAATGCCAGCGCCTGAGATCACGTCCAGTCCAACCGGATTTGAAGGATGAGGGACATGATTTCTGTGGACAGCCTTTGCAAACTGTTTCAAGTGTGGCGGATGAACCGGAGCTTTCAGGTCACAGAGTAGCCTGATCTTAAATAATGACTGTTTCTGGGAGGACATGGTTCTGATGCCAGACTGGGACACCCTCAAGATAAGATTGAGTCTGAGACAGGCTGGCGAGAAGCCCTGTGGTTTAAAAAAACCTTCATCTCCAGTCACTCATTAGCTAACAGGTGTTGCTGACATGGCTGTCAAGAGTTATCACCCACGACACGAGACGACTCACACTCCAGCCCAGCCTGATAGACGCTTTTACTGCCAGAGGGAGTTCTCAGTAATTCTGCGGACCAAGAAGGTCTACACCTCCTGATCTCCATAGCAATCGTCTGAGCAAGGGTCTGAGGACTGAGGCCAGGGTGGTGGCAGAGAGTCCTCAATAATTAATTGTTTTATCCAGCTTCCGGGGTTGAATCTAAGTAAGGACACAATATGGTTGTAGCACAGCTGTGACAAAACCTGTATCACGCCATGTCACACTTCACACTCTCAGCACTCATAAGACCCAGCACCAAATCACACTGCATATATATCAGCTCATTCATTTGCCAGGCAATCAGATCCCTGAACCAACCAGATGTGGATCACCTCGCCATCTGAGAATCCAAAACTGGTATCTAAATTGGGTTCTGGAGACTGAGACTACACAATGAGATCACACAGTGTCCTGAGAAGATGGGAAGAGTAAATACTGCATGAGCAGCAATTAATAAATGCAGAAATCTGGTGACATGTTGTGATAGGTGACATTTTGTCATGGCCTATACTGAATTGCTATTCTTGATCTATTTCTCTCACCACCTGTCCCCCTGCACATGTTTTCCCATTTTAATTTTTTCTCTCCTCAATTGTATGGAGAATGAACTAGACCTTGTTAGAGGCAAAGACAGCTCTGTTCAAGTGACACAAAGTGAGTGAATGAAAGTGGGTGAGCCATGAATGCAAAGCTCACATAGGCAAGCTGTTTCAGAGGGTGTCTACTTGTGTTCACGCACGGTGAGCTGACAAATTATTCTACTTCAGTGGGAGTGAAATGCAATAGCCCACTTCTTTAGCATTAGCAATGTTGACATCCAATGGAGAGGCATTTAGCAGATCAGTCGAGTTACCCTGATCTGGAGTTACACAGCACTAGCACTATGCAGAGGGTACATACCTGCCCTCCCATATGTTATGGAATGGTGTATATTAGAAGTACAGTGGGCACTCATTTCTCTACTAACAATGTATTCATTCATTTTCTCTCATTACATTCATTGTGAGGCATGTAGAATGACATATCACGGTTTGTCTACAGTTTCATATTGTTGAACCTGGCCTGCACAATACAGTTTATCCATATCGCACTGCATTATGGTGTCAGTGACCAATCGTCTTGCGGCAGTCAGCAGGAAGTATCAAAGATTAGTCACACGAGTAAACGAGTTTAGATAATGAATGTTTTTTTTTTTAAACGAAAAATCCTACTGATTATGCCAGAAAATGGCCTCGACTACAAGCCCAACGTGAGTGAGCCCCAGAAACAATACAATTGAGGTTAATTTGGTGCGTAGTAGATTCATGTCACTTAGGTACAGTGTTTAAATTATTAGGTTACTTCAGACACGAATTTGCAAGTCACCTCTACCTTTTTCCCATAGAATGATATAAAGTCTGATAGATAAGATAACTGGTTGTTATCTCATGCATTCTTTGGCATCTAAGCCACTGAAAGCTAGTGACAATCTTGTCAGCTAGTTAATGTTAAAATATAAACCAATCATGGGAAACCGCATTTGCAATGTAAACTGAAATAAAAGTTTAATTTATCATAATTAGTCCACCAATAAAATACAATCTTGGGTACAAAGTCATCACCCTTAGTGTTTATGATGCTACATTGCTTCAAATCTCAAACATAATAAAGTCCTTAGAGAAATAACTGGGAAAGTTTACTCTAACAGCCATCACTGTTACCATAGAGGTGAAGTCCCCCTTCCCCTTTGCCCCTTTTCGAAATGCTACTGGCACAGAGATCAATTAATATAAAGGTGTAGGCTAGCATTCAGACTGGACTCCTACACACTTAATGCATGCTAAATAAATTGTTATATTTCATTATAGGCAGTTTGTCTGTAAGATTTCATATTTCTTACTTTATATGGTTTTTAGGCCATTCTGATATAGTCTACTGACTACATCCTGACAGTTCTCTCTTTATTGTGATTTAATAGACTTCATAGACTTCAACCCTATTTATTCGTTCTTGAGTTAACAATGAACTTCAATTAATGTAGGAAATGAATAGTGATTGTGTGGCCTATGAGAGAACACCCAGTGATAGGCCTGATTCCATCAAATGGTAGCCTATAGCGATGTGGTCAGGGTACACCGGTATACCGTGGTCTGCCTTACCGGTGACCTCGTCGTGGTCCGCCTTATCACAGAATTTATAGTTCACGCACCTCTTTTTTTACCACCACACCCCTCACCCAGGGACAGTGAGCATACTGATGCTCAAAGGCTGTCGCTGAATTGGCTAGGTGGGTGCCACACATTGCCGTTGGCAAGTTCGCTTCCCCATAATTCAAATGAAGAACATTGGATTTCTCAGCACTGACTTATTCAGTTCATTCATTCATTAAATCCCTGCTCTTGAACCATGCTTCTTTATTTCAAAGAGGTAGTTATTTGCAGTATGCACCCTCATCGACCTTGCAAAAACATTGCTCGGTGTGATGAATGTGTTCAACAAATTAATGAATGTGTTGAACTTGATGTTTTTAAACAAAACTATTTGTCCTTTATGATTCTAGATAAATGTTGGACAGTTCTGTAGCAGTCCTGAACCCCAAAAGTCAAAAGTTCATTCCGTTATCACTTATCAGTCTTGCAAGTATACAAATGCAGAAGTTCGTGCCCTGGTGTAACCTTAAAGTATTTTGTTTATGTCAGACAAATACATCATGATTTACAAGGTATAACAGAGGGGAATACTAACACCATTGGGTAAGACAAAGTGTCAAAAACAATTGCAACCAATCCTCAACATTAATTGGGTTAAAGATTTATTTTATCTTGAGAAGGCAGGTAACTGAAGTGTGATAAGAATGGCATAAATGCCTTGTTTATTTTCTGTTTGAGGGACTTCAGTCTCTGTTACACTTCAGAGAGTAACTGTCGCTCTGCCTGCCAGTTGTGATAAAGATCTTTTTCAAAAGCAATCATGTGCTGTGTGTCTTTGTCCTCTGCAAATTTAAAGGATATTCTAAGAGGGGGACATTTCTTTGAAACGTTACCAGATCTTCTTTGCTCTTGGGAAAAAAATGGTAGCAGCTGTATACAGTAGTCTTTTGTCGTTCAGAAAAAGAGGGAAGTGTGGAAGTGCTTCAAAGCCTCATTGGTATAACAACCACGCTTAGAGATGACATTTTGTGGGCCTTTGGATGGAGGAGAGGCATCTGTCAACTGGTGGCTGTTTGTCGGTGGGTACAAGTACAGACAAACTTGCATTCTTTTGGATGCCGCTTGGAGCATGTCCAATTTTGCCCAGCTGTCTGGTGTTGTGGTATATAAAGTGTTGAAGAGTGTTTGACTGAGCCCTCCAACAGAAGTGACAGGCACACTGCTGGAGAGTTATATTTGTGTGAAGTGGCATCGGTGAGGCAGACTGTCTGTTCTGCATAGAGACAACGGATGTGTGACATAAACAAAAAAAAAAAAGATTTTCTTTCGTACGCAGTATAAATGAAAGGTAACCTTTATTTAATTTAAGACACCAATTTGCTAGTATCATTTTGTGAAATCTTTTAATTTTTATTACATTTTATTTTTTTTTCTGAAGAGCAGTTTAAATTGAGAAAGTGAGTGTGAATGTGGGTGATGTAATGCTGTGCTGTGATCTGCCGACTGGCCGTGGGCTGGGGGTTGAATTTACACCTGGTTCTGCTTTCCCTGCATGACGAATGCACTGCACATGGCTTGGGCCTCAGCTCTGGTCCTGGAATATGAAACTCTACCCAGGGGTCTGGCCCTAGATCACAATCCCTGACCAGGTGTGTGCGCGACAAGACAAGACAAGACAAGACAACACGGCACACGTTGTACGCAAACCGCGACATTGCTCTGAACAGTCGCCCCCCCCTCCGACTGACATGTCAATTAGGCTTTTCAAATCGGGAGCGACACCGGGAGATGTAGAAACATGGAGACGAGCGCACCTACATCGATCAATCATTTTAAACAGAGAAGAGAAGACAGAGAGCGGGATGAGGGCGTGGAGGGATGGCAGGAGGGGGAGAGAAAACAGACTCAGTGTGGTGGCACGTTCCAATCAGACCCATGCTGACATGAGTCATTCTGTGTGTGTGTCTTTGTGTATGTTTGTGTGTGTGTGTGTGTGTGTGTGTGTGTGTGTGAATGTGCGCATTTGTGTGTGTGTGAGTGTGTGTATTTGTGTGTGTGTGTGTGTGTGAGTGTGTATTTGTGTGTGTGTGTGTGAGTGTGAGAGAGAGAGAGAGACAGGAAGTACACAGACACAACCTCCACCAACAGACCTACACTGGACACAGAGGGATGCCTTAGGAGCCCTGGCTAACAGCAGGAACCACATACCTCACAAATACTGAGAGAAAAGGACAAACACAACTTATATCAATAAGGTATAGATCTCAATCTGTGTGTGTGTGTGTGTGTGTGTGTGTGTGTGTGTGTGCGAGTGATGGCAAAGGTTTGAGTGTATGTGTGTGTGATGGCAATGGTGTGTGTGTGTGTGTGTGTACAGGCCCCACCTCTGCCATGAGTATATGTTTAAGTTTACTTAAGATGTGCAAGCCTTTGTGTTTGTGTGTGTACACGCATGCATTTATGTGTATGTGTGTGTGTGTGTGTGTGTGTGTGTGTGTGTGTGTGTGTGTGTGTGTGTATGTGTGTGTGTGTGAACGTCATCCCTGCCGAGGGTTGATGCATTAGCTGGAGATGGCCTCACATCCTCGGCTTTGGCCGTATATCTGCCCATCAATGACATCATCCAGCTGGGCAACAGCCACTTAGCCACTCTCCCTCACTCTCATACACACACATATACACTCTTTTCTGTCCCACTGTATTTTACACACACACACACACACACACACACACACACACACACACACACACACAGTCACACACAGACATTTATGTTTGGACTCATACTCATTTTGTCATAGACATGCATAACACTAATACAAACACATTAATTGACTCCAGCATGCTCTAGCACACACAATTTCAGAGCAATCCCCAAACTCACTGACAGTTCCAAAGGTCCAAACATAAACAGACGTGTCATCCCACACACAGACACATATACACACACACACACACAAGCACGCAAACGTTTATCTGATATTGGTGGTCCTTATGCTCACATTCTACCGATATGATACACCTGAATGATAGAGCAAGCTGAATCAAAGGTGTGTGCACACATCAATATGCATACTGTACACACAACCCCTGTGATTGTCACTTGGCTCCCAGCTCCAAGTCAAGGCAGAGGCCCAACGCCATCTGCCACATCCATGTTTGTGTTCCAAATCCTAGTTATCAACACACCACACACTCACACCCCTCCCCTTCCCACATGCTCTGGATAACCTGAAAACACCCCGCACAGCCACACTTAACCCAGCATACACACACACACACACACACACACGCACATACAGCTTAATTCACAATTCAATTAATTTCAAAGTTGCTTTATCAGAATGACACAGTGTTGATTTAAGGTCAGAGAACAAATAAAAAACATTAGTTTGCAATAGAAGTCTCTCACAACATCTGAAAACTTGTGTGCCTTACTGTGCATTACATTTTCTAAAAACCTGCCACCACTGTCTCCACTTCCTCACCAACTTCTACTGCTTTGCCAACCACAAAGTTGCATTTAGAACCCCTCACACCTGCACACAAAAAACAAGAAACATACTCACACTTGGCTTACACATTATCTCTCAATACAGATTCACACACCCCACCAACATCCTTGTGCCTCCTACAGTGTCTTCTTGAGTAGTCTCTCGACAGGAGACTATCTTCAGCACATATCTTACCTTCGGCTGAATTAATTCGGTTATTAAATATGTCTTAGAATTTTATTACATTTCTTTAAGTCGTGCTGGAGCGTTACTTGAGAGACTTAGTGGAGAATATTTCATCGCATCCACATGTAATCGGAACAGTATGAGGTCTACCTTTAGTTTTAAAAAGATGAAATGTGTGGCAGCGGTGCCTCAGTTTCAATCATGTTCGATTCAAACTTGCACCTTGCGCACACCTGTCTGTTTAGTGGTGACTACCACTTTGAGCTCGAGCGGTTGTCCAAATCTCGACAGCACAGACTGCGTGCTTCCTCCATGCCGGACTCTCCGCAAACACACCTGGTAAGTATCTGACGCGCGCGCCCACCTGGACATTGATAAGAGCTGTCACTACTGTTTGGTCAAAAGATAGCGTGTGCATGCAAATAGCTGTAGATTTTCCCTCAGATGCCCGACAGATGACATTTGTATTAAAAACAACGTCTAAAATATATTGATGAATTCAAATAAAACAGCACTAAGATTACCCCACTTGTGCGTAATTACCACAATAACTATAGGCCATAGACAGTAAAATACAACACTTCTCACTGAGCCAAAGCCCGTAGGCCTACGCCCACGGATTGAGCTCGCGGGAGGCCATGTCAGAACGCGTGCCGCTGATATATGAACCAACCCTAGGGAATACACGAGCAGCCCATCAAATCTGCACTCATTAACACGTGTGATAAATAAGCAGCACTCTCTGTCTGCACGATCATTAAAGCGAGGCGAGCTGCCCACGCGGTACCGTCGGCAATGACAGCGACGACAAGGCTCGGTCACCAGGGGAGGCCAGCCATAAGTTCCCAATCTCTGTCACCCTCATCCTCCTAAACACTGCATAAAATGTCATCAATGACAGTATGATCACATACAACATAGTTTCCAACCTGACGTTCTCAATTCTCTCTCAGACTCAGGTGGCACTTTACACCATAAAAGTGACCACGAGTTTATGTGAGAAAACTTCACTAACCACACGTCAGAAAAACCCAGTGTGACTAAAAACTAGGGAGGATCGGTTCTAGCCTACTGTGTGTGTGTCTGTCTTATGTGTGTGTGCCATTCCCAAGGCCCACGCGTTACTCACTCTGTGAGAGATCTCATAATGTAATTAGCTTTGTCCCAAGACTCATATTTATAGAGCAGCTCTGCCGATACGGATTACGATGATTATTTGATAGCGGCCTGGGGGACAACCCGCAATCCAATTATGATCTGAACGCCGCATGCAGGCGACCAGTGATTAAATGCAACAAAATTCCCGAACTGCGCACCGCATATAGACCAGTCAATTAATGGGACTGAGGCTGAGCCTCTATGTTTTGCTTAAGTCCAATGTTAAATGTCTGATCGGAATGGTCATTGCAAGTGTATGGGCCCAATAAATACTATTATTAGCGTTTAGAGGAAGATTAACATTTGTCTCTTCATTTCTAACTCCACCGTCGACAAAATAAATAACAGACCATTCACTTTTGAAAATGTTGGCCATCTGCTGCGTTAAATAGTGTATGGGGTGATATATTTGGTATAAGATCCTTCATTTTATTGACACGTAGGTTATTGGTTGGAAATGTTGTGACAAAGTCACTTACTTATATTGCGGGAAGAGTAGCAAAAAAAAAAAACACAGAGGCAGAATGAGGATCGTAAAGCGGGAAACCTTTTCGTACCTCGTGAGAAGAAGCTGAGGAGAATTCCGAGAAGGAACATTTCGCCTTTTGTCAAGCGCATCAGTGACTCTCGAGTCTTGTGGTACTGAGGCTGCTGTGGTCGGGGCTCAGGACTTGGACAGAGCGTCTGCTTGAACCGATCTCTTCCTTATCGACCCGCGGACCCAAGAGCCCACCGCCCACATCCACTCACACGCGCCGCTGACCTATCCTTCGACGCGCGGAGACAAAGCAGTCTGAGTTGGGAAACGTACACCGAATTCAGATGTCCATGTGAAAAAAATAACAAAAAGGCACATGAAACTTATTACGGTTTGTCAACCACAAACGCCTTTGCTTGATCACATGAGAAACCACCAACATAAATAAATTGCTGTGGTAGACTAAACGATTGTTAAAAAGGCAAAAAAAACATTCAAAGTGATATTCCCCAAACTAATTAAAAAATATATACATCGCATTTCGGTCCGCTCGAAAGTGTCAGCACGTCTGCATGTCAACCCAGGAGCGTTTAGCCATCAGAGAGACTCATTTTTAATCTCAGCAACAGCAAGATTGGTACTCTGGTATCTCCGCGTGCGGCTGAAGTGGATATAGACTGCTGCCCACGCGACACTGTCCGTTGCGCGCTGCCAATCCTCAGTGAGCGAGAAGACTCTCCTGTGAAATTCGGTAGCACTCTAGCGGCGATTTTGGCGAGTTCTGATTGGCTCGTGCAGATGTGGTGGATGAGACGCGGTGGGGCGAGCCTCACCCCTACCCCCTTCATTCGGAAGGTTGCGAAATGCTAAAGTTTCCATCTGAAGTACATCACAGAGTGACCACGGGGAAAGTTGGCCTATCGATTTTTCACCGAAAAGCAAAAAATGTTTTATCGTCTTCAGTGGCGCATCAAATGCGAAATAAATTAAGGCACTGGAAGGCACTGGAAGGCTTGTATCCTACGGTGTAAGCAAAGCAAAGTATTTTTTGTATTGGCCAATTACCGGCAACATCTCATTTCACCCGCAGTCTTACAAGCCAATTGCTACAGCTACGATGCATTCAAAAAGAACACAACATCAATTGCCCCAGAAAACATGATTGCGCACCTGCATATTTCTGAGAATTGATCCGTGTGCATAACAAGGGGGTGGTGTGTCTGTATGCTGTGTGTGTGTGTGTGTGGGGGGGTGTAAGAAGCAGCTGAAGTACCTCAAGGGTGTATATTTAATATGCCCCCAAATCCAGTTGACATGGCAGAAGATTGGGCTTAGCTAAGTGTCTAAGAATGTACCTTTGGGATGATTCCAGAACATCATGACTATTCATGATGTGCATGTGGGTGGCCTGAGATAATGATAGATAACACTCAGGGGGGCTCTCACAACCCCTCAATTTACTATGTCTGTGAGTGAGTGAGAGTGTGTGTGTGTGTGTGTGTGTGTGTGTGTGTGTTGGCGCGGACACACTCAAACCCCTTTGCCTACCCAATCTCTCCCTCTCATCTGTGCTGTGGCCCTCTTGCCCCATACCCCCTCCCTGTCCCTGTCATCTTCCTCTCCTCTATCGGTATATCAGAGTATCTCTGACGGTCCCCATTGCTCTTACTGTCTTTACTTCCCAACACACATTATCCTCTTCACCTCTCCCCGCCTCATGGGCGTCTCCCCCTTTTTTTATCTCCCCCATCTTTTTTGACTCTTCCCTTCTTCCCCCTTCCCTGCTCCCTCGTTTCGCTCTTCCATCTGTCTCTCTGTTGCCACCTCCCCACCTCGTTTACCTCTCCTCTCTCCATCATTGTTTTACGATCATCATGCCCTTTCTCTCAAGTGCTCGGTCCAACACTATTAGCCCTATTACCCCTGTGTGTGTGTGCGTGCGTGTGAGACAGAGAATGGGTGTGACTGGATGTGATTGTGCACACCATTATTCTGATTTACTGGCATTAGCCATGCATTGTAAATTATTATTATTATTATTATTATTATTATTATTGCATGTATCAAGGTAATTATCTTCAGTATATTTTCTGCAGGTGTTTGGGTGTTGATCTATGCATTAAAACATAACGGTTTACGTAAGGTGGACTTTAAACTTGAACTAAAAATGAGGTTTAGATCATTTTGAAATGTAGCCAGTTACAGAGTTATATTGCATTTTTACTTTTTATTTCCTTTCAGATTACTTATTTAGACCCTTGTTTAAAAATTCAACAAGGAGACAAAGACATACACAGTGTCTTAAGAGAGAAAAGAGGAGAGGGAGAGAGCAGGGTGAGAACAGAGAGAGAACAGGGGAAGGGTCTTGAAAAACAGGACCTTATTTATCATTTATGCCTATTTCCTAATTCATTGTTAAACAAATGTGCCAAGTACTGTACCTATGCTGTGGCTATATCTATCTGTAGTAACAGTAGTAGTAGAAGTAGTAGTAGTACTGGTAGTAGAAGAAGAATATGCATGGAAGCCTAATAGTAAAGAAAAACCCCATGAAAGCCAGTGAATAAAAGACTGATAGGTGATTGGGGGACTCAATACACATTCCTAACAAGCTCTTGTCTCTGACTCTGAAACATTGTCTCTGACACTGAATAATACTGAGACTGACACTACAACTCATTTGTCACTCTTTTACTCGATCATGTTAAAGCACCAGAGATGGGCAAAAATACATCAAAATTCATTTTAAAATAAAATATCAAAATACCTTAATTTTAAGTGTATCAAAATAAACCTCAAAATACAGTAGCCACATCATGTATCAAAATAAAATACCGCATTTTTATATTAAACTATGTAAAGGGAGCATGAAATCACTTTGCAAACCTTCCAGTCTATGTAATGTATTCCTTCATCAGTACACTGACTCTGTTGATTAAGTGGACAGTGTTTGAGAGCAACAGCTTTTCTCTGCCTACGAAACATGCTATAAATCTGCAAACAGTCAACAGATCAACTATGCTGACCCTGTCTGTTACAAGTCATAGCATAAAATATCAGAGATGTACTCAAAAACTGAACTTGTCAAGTGGTACAAACTAACCACCAAACCTGTAGCCACATAATGTGGGCATAAAGTAACCCAATGCAGTTCTACCACCATAAAATAACTTCAAACTCATAGTACACTGACATATAATACGGAGAATGAAGTCTCTGACATTGTCAGTGCATGCCCAGATACCTGGGGCAACTTTTTGAGCAGGGCAACCACATAACCGGTTCCATGTGTTCCGACTGGATGATCATGTGAATTTGCCTATTTGATTCTCAAAAGAAAAAAATAAGTTGCCCAGTATCAAAGGGAACGTGCCAGAACAACAATACTCAGGAACACTGCTCAGCATCATTGCTCAGAAAGGTGCCTTGTGTAGGAGCTTTGGAGGACACATACACATCAGTCAAAGTTGTTCCAAAGTTCTACCAAAAACAGGCAAACTTAAGTGTGGGTGAGCAAGTAACCATGTGGTTGAGTGAGTGGGTTGGTGTGAAAGAGGGAGTGTATTGTGTGTGTCAAGTGCGTAGGTTTACATATGGACCATCGTATTTGCATCAGCACCAGTCAAAGGCTATGTTCACTGTTTTGCACTTTTATGATTTAATCACATCACCATTGGTTTTACCAAAAATATTTAGCAAAAATACATGCCTATAAAGTATTTCGATACAAAATATGCAGTAATTTTCTTCAACCCAATGAAGTACAAATGACAAAATACTATTTACATGTATCATAAATACAGCCAATCCCTGAAAAGCACCCACCACATGTTCATTTTGACATGATCACTTGTTTTTAAGTCCCGTCAGGCCAGATATTAAAACGATACAAATTCCTCAATCTTCCAATATGATACTAACCAATAGTGCCCTACTTCATTGCCAATACAGCTGGGAAGCTATGCCATTTTTGTTTATTAAAGTTTTAAGTTGTGAAGCCATCTCCATCTCGATGACTCCCTCTTCAGACCATTCACGTAGGAAGGAATTAATGAATATCAGTCAGAGAGAGCATCTGATACAACCTCTATCTCTGGACCAAGGGACATCCAAACTATGCAGTACCTCAGCAGTAATTGACAAGTAAAGGACAAATTATAATACCATTTTTTTGTGTTATGAGAACATCAGTTTTCTTTTTTGTTACAAATCCCTGACTGACATAGCTCTCTTGAATGTTGTGTAGACTAGACTAGACCAAAGTGTAAGTGGTAGGACTTGATATAGTGGCAACCGACACCACAGAGGTGAACTGAATTTTGAGATTTCTTAAGGACCATAAAATAAAGCTTCAGGCTTATTTCTAAGAGTTACCAGTACTTCATACCACTTCAACCATCTATTATTTTTTTCTTTTGCAAACTGCAGCGGTCTATATGACCCCTGAAATACAGTAGAGAAAACAATGATGAGCATACTCCTTTTATTTAGACTTACAGAGGGGCAAACACATCTGAACCAAGGGCAACACTAGGATCAATACACTAGATTTGAACGTAAGGAGAAGGCATGATATACTATGACATTCTCAGGAAGAGCTCTGAGGCTGCTCAGGGACAATGACAACAGTCCATTATGGTTCCTCAATTAATTCTAAAGGTTTCCACCTCAACCAGGAAGCCCACTATGTGATATTTAGAACCTCTAAGGCATGGGTTGGCAAGATTATTCTTGTAGTCCGATTTTTATTTTACAATATCGATTTACAAATAGTCTAGACTATCAGACTGCGGGTGCTTAAACAAATATGAGAAAGAACACCAGAATGCACTATGATCCGATCGATATTCAAACAGTGACAGCGTCATTGCAGATCAGACACACAGGCTTTGCATTTGTGAAACCGGCTAAGATGAACGCAAAGTTTTCTTTCCATAAAAAACTTCCTTCGGTAAAACGGTAAAACTTCCTTCTTTAGATATTCAAACAGTGACAGCGTCATTGCAGATCAGACACACAGGCTTTGCATTTGTGAAACCGGCTAAGATGAACGCAAAGTTTTCTTTCCATAAAAAACTTCCTTCGGTAAAACGGTAAAACTTCCTTCTTTAGACTTTTTGACCAAGACATTTGGTCAACATTTGGTCAGCTAACTTCTACTGTAGTTCGCTCCTAACTCTGCACGCTAATATTTCTTGTAGGCAAACAATAAACATTGTAACATTGTCATGTCAGGAGGTGGGTTAACCAAGTATTTAAGAATAAATGTAAGATAGACTATCCAAAGTCGTATCCTAATTAAAATAAGCCAGGCTTCATATACATAGCTACTGTATATATATTGGGGTTTTTTCAGGAGATTCTAGGCTACCCAGATCTGCCACAACTAGGGTTGCAAAATTCCGGGAAGTTGGAAACTTTCCATGGGAATTAACGGGAATATATGGGAATTAACAGGAATAAACGGGAATTAATGGGAATAAACTGGGATTTTTTAATATGGCAAGTTAGTCTATAACAGGGAACCTTAAATGTAGTGGACAAAACCCTATCTTGCAGTCTAATATTAGTTAAAACAACCTGATTTAATGCAATTTCAGTCGAATTTCTACCCTGCACATATGTCAATCACATGCACACAGCAATCGGCATAGGCTGCTAGACATAAAGGAAACCTATGGTGCGTTTATATGCATGGGGGAAAATGTTCCAACCAATCAGATTTTGTTTTTGAGTGGTGTGGTGTATCTTGGGCAGTTCAGTGCTGCTAGTTTAGCACGCTACTAAACCATAGGCAGAGAATAGGATTCCCGCTAGCATGCTAGCCAGCTTTGTATGCTAAGCTAAGCAAAAATACGAACATACAAATCATATTGCTTATTACGAAACAAAATGTTAATGTTTGTATATGAAACAGTTTGTATGAATTACCCAAAATTCCCAATTAATTCCCGTAAATTCCCATTAATTCCCATAATTTCCTTTAATTCCATGATGGTTTCCAATTTGGAATATTTCCAAAATTCCCCAGCTTAACTTCCCATGGTAAGTTTCTGGAAAGTTTCCGGAAATTTACCAGAAATGTTCCGCCCCTTTGCAACCCTAGCCACAACTACATGTACTAATACTGTACTTACACTGATTTGATACAAAAAGCCTAATATAAAAATTCTTATATGTGTCTCACCACCGCAAGCTGATAGCTCGACATGCCTTGCCTTTCATGTGTGTGTAGGGCAGACGGTCCTATACCGTGGCACTATAATTGCCATTGTGGAGGTATTCTCTGAGGCTGAGCAAATGTGAAAAACATGTGGTGTAATGTTAAACAATCCATCATTGCCAAAATGATTGTAGCCTAGGCTACACATTTACTTTTCACAATATTGAAAGGAGAGATTAATCTAATCAGGAGCGTTTAACTACTCAAGTAAACCATCAGTGGGCCCATCCAGGGTTCATTTTTTCATGAGTTATTTTTTGTGTTTGTGTTGCGTGCAGATCATCCACCAGAGTGGCGTTTAAATATTAGCCTATCCTCTGGCCCGCCATCCATTTGCTAAGAAAAAAACTGGCCTGTGGCCAAAGTTACTTGCCGACCCCTGCTCTAAGGGTTCTCTAGTCAACAAAAGAATCATCCAAAAAGTATTTATGATCAGCAAAATAGCAAACTGTAGTTGAATACATAAGGACTTTCAGGCAATCAACATCACACAGAAAGCCCTCAGTAAAGAAGTGGTTTGGGACTCTGTAATTAACTATTACAGTTTCAACAGTTCAGCATGTTGGGAATATAGGGACATCTAAATAATGACAATTATTTGACATGTACACGGCACACTGACGAAACATTCATTTATACACAGCGGTAGCGGTAGCAGCAGAGAGTAGAAGCCATCAGGCAAATGTTATTTAACCCTATGAACCCTAGACTATTTTAAGGGTATTCTCACTACCTTTAGTTAGAAGCATTTATCCTGGTCATTGTGTCATTGTAAGTGCCATCCACACATAGCTACTGTATATATTGTTTTTTTTTCAGCAGAGTCTAGGCTACCCAGATCTGCCACAACTACATGTACTAATACTGTACTTACACTGATTTGATACAAAAAGCCTAATATAAAAATTCTTATATGTGTCTCACCACCGCAAGCTGATAGCTCGACATGCCTTTCATGTGTGTAGGGCAGACTGTCCTGAATCTGGCACTATAATTGCCATGGTGGAGGTATTCTCTGGGGCTGAGCAAATGTGGAAAAACATATGGTGTGTGCCTTACGGAAATAAATGCCATTTTTATTTAGCCCTATGAGCCCTACTCTATTTTTTGGCCATTCTCACTACCTTTAGTTATACGCATTTATCCTAGTCATTGTGCCATTCACACATGCTATATTTTTTTAGCACAGTCTAGGCTACCCAGATCTGCCACCATTTCACGTATTACTACTTGCATTGATTTGATTTTGATTTTTAAATAATAAAAAGAGAAAAAGCGTATTATACAATTCTTACATTTTGAAATGTATCTCACCACAGTAAGCTGCCAGCTGGACATTACTTTCATGTATGTGTAGGCCAGACTGTCCTGGCAATGAATCTGGCAATATAAGAACCATGGTGGAGGGAGACTTTGGGGCTGAGCAATTTACAGTGTGTGTGCGCAATGTACAATGTGGTGTGCGCCTTACAGAAATAAATGCCATTTTTTATTTAGTGATGGAAAATCACCTTTCTGCGCATATCTGTGACACAAACTGATCTGACCACTTGACTTGACCCGAGTTTGCGAGTTAGCCTGTGTGTGCACTCATGATGATTCTCAACAACTTTTTACTGCATTGCAATGAACAAAGTAAAGGCAAAAATGTGTTTATTTGTCAAATAAATTGGGATGCAATGTGAGCTTGAATTGGATACCATGCAGGAATTTGCTAGGATCTCAAAACCAGATTATGAACATGCTTTGCCATAGAGAAACACATGATAGCATTGGATTATGAACATGCTTTGCCACAAAAACACACAAAAAAAGTCACTTATGAATATGAAATTATTATTTTGCTGTCACTTTCTCTGTTTTATAACCCAGAAATGGTATCAAATTATAGTTATCTGTCTCCTCTTTAATCTGACATGCATGGCATATCTATCCGATCACGGTTTGAGAGTAATTCAAACGAGAGTAATGGGTGTGCACCGGTAGGTTGTTCTATATGACGTTATTATTTTGCTGTCACTTTGTCTGTTTTTATAACCCAGCAGGATCGATATACTTGGTATCAATGGATAGCTCTGTGTCTCTTCTTTCATCTGACATGCTTGCCATATATACATGCGATCACGGATCACGGAATTCAAACAAGAGTAATGGGTGCGCAGGTGAACACAGAGCAGTATAGACTGTAAATATGATGCAATTTGATTTAATTTCATTTAATTTCAGTTTTACAATTTGCATATATGAATGTACAGACAAGTGTGTAGTCCCCACTTCTGCTCTGTCACGCAATAAAGGTTTCATCTCGCTGCAACGAATAGTTCCGGAGCAATGTAACAGAGAAGAATGGGTGTGTTTTTTGACGCACTTTGCGTCAATCAGGGTCTAAGGGTTAAATAAACTCCTGGTGCACTTACAAACTTTCCAATGCCTCGTTTTATGAGTACAGACCCTATTTGTACTATTGTAAAAGTTTGGTACCATTCCGGGCATTATTAGTGGGGTAATTTACCAGATACAGCGTTGGTTCCATTAGTGCATGCAATAAGCCATTCGGGAACTCGACCAAGGGAAAAAAGCTTGGGGGCGGGGGGATTGGCTTGAGGTCATGGTGCAAAAGACCCTAGGGTGAAATTACTCCGAACCATCCCTTTAAAGCAAGTCTAAACAATGAAGTATACATAATTCCTGGTTCAACAGAAGAGAGACTGCATTTGTAAATGTGTTGAAATGAAATAAGAAAGGGTATTGGTATTTTGCGTGTGTACCTCTACTTCAATAAAAGTGTAATGGTTTTTTACTGTATAAATAGTGTGATGCAAGTTTGGTATTTTTCCTCTTCAGACTTTCAACATGACCTTTAGAGACTTCAAATGTCACCATTGATCCAAGGAGACGTATCAGGTTCTGCAGAATAACAAAGTGACCGGTGGAAAACCATAACAGATTAAATTTGCTGCAAGTCCTGTTACACACATAAATATGTGTGAGGCAGTAAAGCTTGTTATGGGGGTATAGTGAGTTGAGGTGTAGGAAGATCCAGTGATGAGTGGGAGTTGTACATGTTGAGAGCCATTGACTGTATGACGTCAGATTCTCAGATAACGCACTTCCTTCAAAGGAAAAACCATGGAACATAGTCATTAAAGAAACACACACATACATACATACATACACACACACACACACACACACACACACACACACACTGGCAGGCTCAGAGTGAGTGAGTGAGAGAGAGAGAGAAAGTGAGGGAGGGCCATAATTTCTTTATATTGGACACATAACTGCTATACAGAATCACATGGGGAAATAGATATGAAAACAGTGAGTTTACAGGTAAAGCAGGAAACATATTTGATATATTGACATATGTTTGTGGTATAAGGTGACATTGAAAGGGCTGAACATCTACCAGGATAGGTAAACAGGGTCCAAATAAATGAGCAATATTGCTGAAGTAGCTGAAGAAAGTCGGTTTATGTCCAGCAGCAGATGATTAGGCCAAAAACAGATAGTGGGTTGTGTAAGTCTACATTAGTGCACTGGATAGGTTGACAGATCTACGGTCTGAGGTCAAGGAAGTCAACATCTAATCCTCTGTGTGACTGGAATTACTCAAATGTGACAATAAAATTAAACCAGAATCTCTCTCTCATTCATTCTTTCTCTCTCTCTCTCTTTCCCCCTCTCTCTCACCTCTCACACACAGACACCCCCCACTACACACACACACACACAGACACACACAAAATGAAAGGTCCAGTGCTATGCGCTGATATCAGAGGCAGCACCATTTCCTCTTGCACCCCTCCTCATCCTACGCCTGTTAGTTCCACCTGAGCTGCTATATGACAAACAATCAAAGCCACTGGAGCAGAGGCTAACTGCACGCGCACACACACCACACCACACAACACAAGGAGAAGTCTTAAATTAAGTTGTTATCATTGTGTTGTCAGGAAACTATTAAATAGTTGCCAGTGAAACTTCAGCCAGTGTGTTTGTAATAAAGATTTTAGAGGGAAATGTTCTACAATCTATGGCTAGTTAGTCGTATGTCTGTTATCAGTCTTGTCTATGAAGTTGAAATGAAGCTAGAAAACTGTGCAGGACGCTGGGATTTCACTGAACCTGAGTCCTATCAGTTAATACAGCATAGTACATTCAACTGAGGAAAGCATCAGCATAATCCGTCTGTCAGCATAAAAGTCATACTCAACTGATGCTAATGCATTTAAAACATATTTTAAAGCTTGTGTCCTACCTTAATTACCTTTGACTGGAAAGTCTGCATGATGTGGCTTCCACTCAAACGCCATTAGAATCTCCACAGATACCATTAACAGGTCATGATATTTTGTTGTGGAGTGGCACTGGAACAGCAAGATGGCAAGGTAAGGTTTCCATGTAGTAATTATTGTCATGCTGCAGGGAGTTTGATGTTATATTGTCTGGAAATAAGTTGAATATCAACATTTGGGTAATATTTGAGCAACCTTTCCAAACACATAGAAAAGCAATTTGCAGGACACACCTATCTAATATTATGTTACATGGAATGTTTAATGTACACATTCTGTAAATTAATTGAAATCAGGCAATTAAGAGAGTCTGTTCACAACTCACAAACAGTCTGTGACAATGTAGAATGTAATGATGAAAATTATCATTTCTCATGAAAAAATATATATATTTTGCACCTGGATTCAGTGACTCATCTTATCTGTACAACTCAGTCTGCTTCTGTAGTATTGATATTTGCATGTAATTTTGTGCATTATGTAAATGTCAGTAGTTTCTATGGCTATGAAATTAATTGAGGAATATTTTGTTGACAGAACTGCACTGGCAATACATTGCATATACACACACACACACACACACACACACACACATGTCTACACCCCCATAAGATCATACATTAATCCACAGATACATACACACAGAGAAATATCTTGAATATACATCACAAGGCTGTCACTAAATATCACAGAGACATTTAGCTTTTACACACACACACACACACATGCACGCACATAGCACACACTCAAGCCCTAGCCAACACAAGCCCACACACACACAACTAACCACCCTTACTCCAGGGAAACAAAATCGAGGAAAGTGAGGACAAGGAAAGACAAGCACTGTGAGTCAGAATGTTAGAGAGAAAGAGAGCGTGTTAAGGAAGTGGAGAATGATGGAGACACGAGGCAATGGGGGTGGCTGCTGGTGGGGGAAAGCAAACAGGGGGCTTCGAGAAAGACGCGTGTGCTAATATTGACCAGCGGGCTTGGCCAAACACAGACGTGCACCCGTCACAGTAATGACAACAGCACAACGAGTCATCGACACGTCTTATCACCACCTTGAATTAGCAACCGCTGTTTGCCTGATTGCAACTGTTCATTGCACATGGCTACCTTAGCAGTGCAAGCAAAACACAGTCAAATAACCCCAACACATTCACAACAAAAACACACAGCTAGACAGTCTCACAATCTTGTCTGTGTGCACACCTCTTTTTATAACAGTTATCTAAGCAATACACACGCCAACAGGGCTATTCAGAACAAACCTCAGCAGTACATATAAGGAACGACACACTCTTTCCAAGCATAAAGACAAGAACTCACTCGCACATTCACAACACACACACACACACACACACACACACACACACACACACACACACAGTCACTCATGCACACACATTTATCTGAGCTGTGTACACATTATAAAGACAACATTACACGCGATGTGCCTCAACACATGCATGAAAGCAATATTGACTAGTGCAATAAATAACACATCTGTCATTAAAAACTTGTTAAGGTTCTGCCGCGCCGAGGTGATCAGGACGAAGGTTAATCACACAATGGACCCTTTCAAGAGAGTTCCATTATCAGCATCATAGTTGGCCCCACAAGACTTCCTTTTTAACATTCCATATGTTATCTTAATGCAGAGGAAGTAGATTGGGGCCCAAATAGAATGTTCAAGCATTGTTTTTGTTTTTATTGTTGAAAGGGTCTATAGGAACCTGATGTTGTCCTGAGAAAGGGGCGATTGTAGGCTACTGTGGGGGCATTGCACAGCAGCAAGCAACCAGCTTAACCCTTAAAAGGTGTAGGTTTTTGAACGTTCTAAGTTCCGCAACAATTGAAGGTTCTAAAATTCTATGTTAAATTCAATGAACCCAGATATTCTTTAGAACGTTCATTTCTCAACATTGCTTTAAGGGTTAAAGAGAGTTCAGAGGAGAATTTAGACTAGCTGGACGAAGGAGAGGGGTGAGTAGACTAGACAGCTTTTAGATTACAGGTTAAAAGAAGTCTGTGAGGCGGTGATATACTGACAACTTCAGATGATTCTATTGGCTCGGAGGCGCCGGTGTCTGATGGCTGACTCCGAGGACCGAGATGGTAATTTCCATCTGACTTTGCAAATGAAGTGCTGCAATCACAAGTGAGCTGAAGCACAAAACAAAACAACCAAGAATAGCCTACCCTCCTGGAGAAGCAACCAGCAAGCAACCAAAGACACACGCACACACAAACACACACACACACACCTCAGGGATTCACCATGGTCCCAAAAGTGAATGCCACTCTCACTTATGGCAAAACACTCAAGTCACACAGTCTCACCAAACTAACAAACACACACACAAACACACAAACTCAGTACACATGTGTTCAAAGGCCATTGAGCATACTTTACACATTTACTTGTGCACAAACAGTCACAGAGAAAGAGAGAAAGAGAGTGAAAGGGGGATATAGAGAAACAGATACAGAGTGTGAGAGGGGAGGGTGAGAGGGGCAGAGGGAAGGAAAGCAAGATAAGACAGATAGAGAACTCAGAAGTTTGTGAATCCCAAAGATAGAAAGCAGTTGTGAGGGGTAGGACAGAGATATGGGGAGTGACAGCAGACAGATTGCTGGCCCCTGTGGTGGTCCCTGGGGCTGTGTATGTGTGTGTGTGTGTGTGTGTGTGTTTAAGTAGTAAGAAATGGATGCAAAGTATGTGTGTGTGTGTGTGTGTGTGTGTGTGTGTGTGTGGTGGGGAGGGGGGGGGCACAGCTGGCCTCCTGTGCCCTCAGCTACAGATCTGCTGTCGCTGCGCAGCACACTCCACATAGCAACAAGATGAGGAACCATCACGAGAGAGAGGATGGACTTTCATATTTCACCTTAAATATCTTCACCACACATCATAGGCCTACTCAGGAAGAGAACATCGGAGAATATCCATGCCACCACCAAGCCAACAAACCCAGTTGTTTACAGAAATAAAACAAGGCAATTCCCCTTGCCACCAGTTGCTGTAGAGCACCTGCATTTAGAAACCAGATTATAGTTTTCAAATGGGGAATTACCAGTGTGTCCAGTAAAGGACTCTTTAAATAGCCTGTCTAATAATTAACCGATGTGAACAAGTCAGTGCGAGACCAGTGGTAAACAGAACTGTGTAAATCTCAGATGGGGCCTAGTATTAACACAAACAATAGGGACATAAGCATTGTGTTTGAGTATCTGTTTTTCATTTGCTAGTTTGGTTGAGATGTCTTTAATAAAAAATACCTTTTCATTCTGACTGAAATACGAACAATTTTCAATAACTAGAATTCAGTGGCCATAGAGTTTGGTTGGCGAGCCTTGCATTGCACGGACATCGGCTTTGTTGATAGACACCCGGGTCTCTTCCAGCGTGTTACAATTAACCTCCTATCAGAGAAACAGACAGAAAGGGGACGTGTTCAGAAAAACCTCCCCTTTCGCTTCTACTTCATGTGAAATGGACCCCTTAGGCCTACGTCACATATTCCAGTAGGTCTATTTCGAACTGCAACAGAATCATCACTCGGAGGCAAACAACAGGCTATAATATTCAGCCCAAGGGCGTAGGATTGGTCTCAGCTTTGGTGGGGACACATTCACAACTCCTGTTGTCACGATACCAACATTATTGTTTCAATACCAACAGCAAGTGAAGAATCTCGATTTTGATACTATTGCGATTTCTTTAAAATTTTTATTTGGTTTGTGTGATTTGTGAGATCATTTACATCAGTGGCAATCATAGAATTTGATTGACCCTCCACACACACACATAGAAAGTGATGGTTGTCATATTTTGGAATTCATATAAACTATAAACTTATATTGTTAATTATTTATAGTATTTTATGATCTGCATGATTACTAATAGCTAAACATATTTAGTAATTTGAATACTTCATATTGATATTTAATTGATTAGGCTACACTTGTCTTTAATATCATCACATTTGTGGTGTGTAAATCTAATTGAATGCCTGTCACTTTAAGAGGAACGTGAACGCAATTAGCTTTCAGCCTCATGGTTTTAGGCTAGTGAAAAATAGTTTTGCAAGTGCAAGGATATGTGGATTCAATTAATCATGTTTGCTATGTCATTAGATAGATCTGGGATGAGATCATAGAAGAGATAAGTGTCTCACAATGTTCATTTCTATGAGTATGGAAATGCAACAGTTTATCTTTTATTTCTCTGCATTGTGCAGGCTACATTCACAAATACATTAGCCTACATAAACAGAATATAGGAACAGGAAAATGTCTCGGATCCATTGTTTATTGTGACTGCAAGATTGGTAGCCCAATTAGCCTAACAGTCAGTGATGGTGATGGTGACAGTGATGGTGACTTCTATTCTGTGCCTATATGCGACTGTCCGTGCGGCACATAGCCTATTCAACATGACTTTGGTTGGAAGATTACAGAAGCTAGGTTTAGCTGTGACAATATCCTGGGTAATATCCTAACAGCTAATGCTATTTTACACAGTAAAACTTTTTTTTACATTTAACATTTGAAAGCCTGGTCACCAGTTGCCAGTTTGTATGGCTAGTTATTTTGCCTAGACTGAATAATGAAAAAGCGTCGTATTTTTGGGTGGCATAGCTGATCTACAAACCACAAAAAGGGGCAAACATATAATGCTGAAGGGCAAAGGGAATATCACAATGTTTTACTCTGGCCTTTTATGGGATAGCCCTAACTTACCATTGTCGTTGACACACACCCGCTCGCTTGACTGCCAGTAGCCTGTGCTTAGACACTCTCCGTGCGTGTAGCGTGCATGTCAGATAGCCCCTTCCCCCTCCCCCTCTGTTTTTCAGCAAATCATTTGACGTTTCTTGTAGCCTAATGTTGTGCTGGCTGTCGGAATGATCAGCAGCACAAATGAGTTCGCTAAAATATTGGTGGGGACAATTTTGTCATCTTAAAATATTGATTAGGACTAGTCCTTAGCGTCCCACCCTAAATCTACGCCCATGATTCAGCCTCATTGTCTAGGGATATTTCATGGATAATGCGCGTCGCGGCTTCACTGTTTCTCACGCACCTGTCAGAGAACAGCCCACACACACAGCCAGTCCACTTATTAACGGTGTGCGCTCGAGACTCAGACGGAAGCGGTGCGCTCTTGCCCATAGCCTGCATGTTTATAGCCAAGTGTCTTACACATGAAAAAGCTTTCCTGAATTAGAAATGCCGCGAGCCCTTGAAATGCAGATGCCCGCGGTGCGACGGGGAGTCGTACAACAGCGGGAAACCTGATTACATATGCGCCACTCGCGAGAAACTATTAGGATATTTTAAAACCCCGTCGTCCACATCGAAACGACAAAACAAAATCAGTTCACTTGCATATCAGAGGCCAATAATTCAAATAAAGAACACGAAAGAAACTGCTTACAAATCCTCATTTTTAGTCGAGTTCCATTCATATCAGCACCACGAACGCCATAGTGCATTCAGACGTTTTTAGCCGATTAAAGGCAGTTCAATAACACAGTAAAGAGGAAAGCAAAAACTTTAAACAGATTCACAACACGGCCGAGCACATTTGATTGAGCTCAAGAGCTTTTGGTGGGTTCAACAATCGATCTCATGTGCTGACTCTCATATTAGAGAACAAATTATTCAACATTATGTGGGTTAGGTAGGCTAGGCCTATCATATACGTTTCAGTTCGATATGGTAGCCTATTCAGTTAAATAATGGTGTTATTCGCAAAATAGACCAATGGGTCTACTGTCTAGGGTCCTACTCGAGCCTTTGGCTATCCAAACCTAACCTGTTGAAACCTAAAGGCCACTAGGTTAACGGTGGTGGCCTACCTTCTTTGACTTTTTGAAGTGCAACACTCTGCCGTAGGGTGCCATACAAATTATACGGTGAGCCACTGACATCTTGTGGAGCGAAGGAGAAAAGATAACAGGTGGTAGACGCGATGATTAAGGACCACTAGGGTATTGCCTAGTAATTCACGTGACGAGACCATGAACGTAGTAGAAACTGGCGCTAAACTTCAGCAAAGTAGGCTAATTGACATTTCACTCGACCTTTTTACTTTATCTCTAAATGTTGCACTCTCAACATTTGCCTGAAGCACACACACCTTATATTCCCCATTGCCTTTAAGTTTGTTTTTGGTGTGGTTCCGTTTAAAATAGTTTGGAAGTTATGCTCATCCAATCACCTGCTTCCAGGGAGGGTGGGAGTGTGGTCACAGAAAGAGCAGGAGATAAGGAGATACCATACCAGTGTCACTAGCATCGAACGTAAAGATGAGCGAACATCAGCGGGTGAGTGATATTTAAATAATCAATAACATATAGGCTTGTCCAACTATGCACTATGATGACTGTATATATTAAGGGTTGTATGTAGTGTCCCGCCAATGCAACCAATCAGTTTGTTTCCAAGCTTAACAAAATAGTTGTAGATTCTATTATTGCAGAGTATACAATATAGGCCTATGCATCGTGAATGCTGCAATCTGATCAATCGAATGGCTCATACAGTTGTAGCCTATGTATGTTCATTGGCATTCAGAGCAAACTTCGTCTCAAGCAGACTGTGTTTATACAGTGGAACTATGTAGGCGAAACGGATGTGTGTGTATATAATGTAGGCTGTTTGTTTTCTGACATTTGCAGTCACCCCCCGAGCGATTGAAGGCCTTGGAAGACTGGCTTCAAAAGACCAAAACAACATTAACTCAAGTGAATGGTCAGAGGAAATATGGCGGGCCACCACCGGGTAAGTAAACTTTTAACGCGCTATAGCCTACCACACCAATCCAAACTTCCGATGAATTATTAGAGCTCCTTTGGCTGTTCGTTTCACTGCTGTTTCCACAACTTTGAAAAAACAGCATCTGGGGATAAGCTACAAGTAGTGTTTGAAACAGTTTGAATAACAGTTGCCCATGTAAGAGACTGCCTGTTAACAAGTCATGGTAGGCCTACTCCTTTCTCATGCGCTATGTTTAAATTTGAATTAGGCTCGGAGCATCTTTGCCATTTCAAGCGCAACAACATGCAATCTGGGTGGATGTAGAATTGGAAACGCCTGGTGCACTGATGTGTTGCGACATTTGACGCAGGGAAAAATGGCCACCCAATACACCAATTAAATGATGAGACCGGCAACCACTGTTTTCCTCAGGCAGTGAAAGAACAGCCAGCAGGCCACAAACAAGGCTTGCGAAAGTGGCCAAGCTTCTACAGCCATCGCTGTTTCAGCCATGGTCTCTCCTCCCGAGGCTGCCCCCAGGCCTTGTTACTGCGCGCGGGTGTTGTGGATAATTTACTGCACCTGGTACTAATTATGATTGTCTAAGAACTTAATCATGGTGGTAAAATGGGAGAGATCCATACCGTGGTCCATGTCCTCTGCAAGGGTCGCGCGATGCTTGCTTACAGCTCCCAATCTTGTTCTCCCGAATTATTCTCATTCTTTCACCTTACTCTTTAAGTGTATTCTCGTCATTCTTGTAGCTACACTGCTGAGAATAAAAACAATAGCAACCATGACATAAATAAAATACTTTTTAAAACAAATAGCATAACACGTTTCAATGTTTGGAACATATTCCTACTAGTTTGTAAAAGTTTCCATAATGTGTTTGCTTAAGTTTCCATTGTATTGTCTTTTAGGTATGGTATGATATAGCCAGACACTTTACCAATAGATGCCCATTAGTGTCAATTAAAACTATTAGTCCCCACTAGACCATTATAATTTCAGAGATTGTTTCTGTTATAACAGGGCAAGTTAGTGTACCTACTCCTGGGATGTTCTGTATTTACATTAATAATGTGCACAGTAGGTACAGTATAGCCAACCTTTCTTACAGGGGTCTGCACTTTTGATCAGTTTTACAGGTAATGTGGCATTTTAGTTTTGATGGTTTCATGCTCTCATGTACCAGCAATTCACTGCACACCATACACTGGGGTTTCTGTCCCATTGTGTCCTCAATTTAATTGAAACCATTATCCTACTTCAAATAGTCAGGGTATTCAAGGTAGCATTTGAAATGGTACCTTGAATAAAACACAAGCGCCGCGACCCATCCAGAACGGTTCCTTGACCCACTTGGGTCCCGACCCACCAGTTAAGAAACACTGTGTACACATATGTAATGGGCAGAAATGAATTCAGAAAAGTTTTTATTGCAAAATTATATGTAGAGATTTGTCCAGACACACAGAACAAGATGGCATAATCTAATATGCAGTAAATCAAGTCATTTCAAGCTGTAAGTTCACACAGGCTCACACATAGATAAAGTAAAACCTTGATGTCAGTATTGTACAAATATTTATGAACTAGCACCAATTACAACTAGAAAAAAGTTGGGGGGAAAAAACTATTTTCATTAGCGTAGAAACGATAAAGTCCACATTTAAAATGTATCATGTGCAATGAATATTAACTTTTCCCCCCTTCCCCTTCTCTTTTTAAAAAAAGTTTCAAGGAAATTCAAATAATCCTTTGGGAAAATATTCAAAATATAATTGGGTTTTTCAACGCCGAAGCAAGATCTTTGGCAGTCTGTGGAATTTTATGCTGGACCAAATAACTACAGTAATGAATATAATGTGATAGACCTAGATTATTTCACAGAATCATGTCTTGTTGCAAGAGAGTAAAAGCAAGTGTAGATATCAATTTCATATTCAAGTGAAAGATTCTTAATTTGGGTGAAAATGATTTATTATTTATTGTTTTGATTACTGTGGAACATTTGGAAAGCGTTATTTACATGGATACATGTTGCAAGTTATCCATAAGGATCCTTGGATGTTCAGTGCATATTTCAACCCGATCCAGTTCAAAATAAGCAATTTATGAGATTCAGAGTACATGTAGGCTACCACATCAATAACTAAATTTAGCTCTAAGAGAAATAAAACAAGAAATCATAACTAAAATGTTTTTTTTTTTTTTTGTGATCTGTCAAATTCTGGAGTTTGGCAATGGCATTGAACAACCCTTCTTGAAATATCAATATTTGTATTTTCTTAATTAATACAAACATGTATAAAACTGACAGTTAGTACATACTGTACATTCATTGTGTGTCCTCTCCTAATGATATCTGATTCTGATAAGAACGTCATGTCATGAACATTTTGAAACTGAAACATGGGTGGTACATGGTACACAGGGCAGCCGTGGCTACTGGTTAGCGCTTCGGACTTGTAACCGGAGGGTTGCCGGTTAGAACCCCCGACCAGTAGGCATGGCTGAAGTGCCCTTGAGCAAGGCACCTAACCCCTCACTGCTCCCCGAGCGCCGCTGTTGTTGCAGGCAGCCGGGATTAGTGTGTGCTTTACCTCACTGTGTGTTCACTGTGTGCTGTGTTCACTAATTCACAGATTGGGATAAATACCGAGACCAAATTTCCCACACGGGATCAAAAGAGTGTATATATACTTATACTTATACTATACAAGGAAGGAAATAAGTGATTTTACAGTGTTTCTGACCGTGTGCATAATAAGGGTTTTCATAGCAAAATCATGAAACAGGGCAAACATATTTTTACATTTGTTTTGCACGGAGTATCCATGATGCCTTCCAATGATTTTAATTATTTTAAAAACCGTTAATGTTGCTGAACATTTGTAATTAGTTTTTCAAAATATATATGGGAATTTATGAAATTGTGTCTTACTCACTGTCAAATATGTGTTTTGTACAGTACCCAGAATTATTGGCACAAGTCTGCAAAAGTTGACTAAAAACGGGTATAAAAAATAATCTGTTGGCAATTTATTGTAATCTCACAATGAAAACAATAAGGAAAAATCCAACCTTGCAAATTTATTTCAAGAAAAAGGAAAATCTCATAAATAAATATGTTTAACAAAAACACATCGCTCACAGTTATTGGCACCCCTGCATGCAACAACAGCACGTTACATTTATAGCGCTTTTCTCAACACTCAAAGTGCTTCACATGGAAGGGGGGACCTCACTAACCACCACCAATGTGTAGCACCTACCTGTGTGATGCACGGCAGCCATTATGCACCAGAACGCTCACCACACACCAGCTTGAGGTGGAGAGTGAGTGAGTGCATGAGCCAATTACAGTGGGGGATGATTAGGGGGCCAGATTGAATATTTAGCCAGGACACCGTGGAATCCGCTACTCTGCGATAAGTGCCATGGGATCTTTAATGACCACAGTGAGTCAGGACCTCGGTTTAACGCCTCATCCGAAGGACGGCATCTCCTACAGTACAGTGTCTCCGTCACTGCACTGGGGCATTGGGATCAGTCTTTTTGGCCAGAGGGAAGAGTGCCACCTACTGGCCACCCACCAACACCACTTCCAGCAGCAACCTAGTTTTCCAAGGAGGTCTCCCATCCAAGTACTAACCAGGCCCACAGCTGCTTAGCTTCAGTAATTCAGCTAAGACAAGGTATCTGTTAGTCTCGCTGCTGGCCCTTACCTTCTTAAGCCTCCTTTTACCAATAAAATAGCTTGTATTATTCTCGTATGACACCCCATAAAGTTGGAGAATACAAAGCAAGGGATTTAAGACCATTCGTCTTTACAAAATCTCCCCGGATTGTCCAAAGTCCGCACTTGTGCATTCTCCTCTTTGACTCACCCCACTGTTTTTGTTTATGGAGTTTAGATCAGGGGACTAAGATGGCTGAAGCTTGATTTTTGTGTTCAGAAAACCATATTTGTTTTGATCATGACTCACTTTTAGGCAGAGATTGACAGATTTCCTTTGAAATGTTCAGGTTTTTCTTGGGGTTCATGATTCCATGCACCTTAATTAGGTTCCCAAGGCCTTTGGGAATAAAAACAGCCCCACAATGTCACAGCCCCTCCATCATAATTCTCATTAGGCATGGGGTTCTTTCCAGTATATCTCATTTCAACTTCTTTAAGTTAATCAGAGTGGCTGAACTTTCAGAAGTAGTTCATGACTTTCTTTTTCACTAAGGTATGAAAATAAAGTGACCGGTTAAATCCTCTAGTAATTTTTCAAAATGGGTAAGACAAG
Organism: Alosa alosa; assembly: GCF_017589495.1. NCBI lineage: Eukaryota > Metazoa > Chordata > Actinopteri > Clupeiformes > Clupeidae > Alosa > Alosa alosa. The sequence continues at coordinate 13,278,630 of NC_063209.1, read as the reverse complement.
AGAATACATTGAATTTAAATAAAAAGAAAGTGTGTTGACATGTCTAGAAAACTAGGCACTTTGTTGAAAATTATTTACAGTTAAAACAATGATTAAAAGGTTCTAATAAACTGGAAATGTGACAAACTTGGACAACCATCTTGCCCCCACGTACAGTATGGAGGATAAGATAGACACAAAAATCCATGAGAACCACTGTTGGAGAGTTACAGAAAAAGCTATCATGTAACATGTTTTTGTTAAAAATATTTATTTCTTTATGAGATTTTCCTTTTTCTCAATAAATTTCCTTCCCTTCAAGGGTGGATTTTTCATCATTGTTTTCATTGTGAGAGTACAATAAATCACCAACATATTGTTTGATACCTGTTTTTAGTCAATTTTACCAAAGGTGCCAATAATTCTGGAGGGTACTGTAGTTAGGATTGTACATCCATTGTCGATTCGGTAAATGTTAAGGCAGCATTGTGATCTTACTCCTGTCTCCAGTACACAGAAACAGTGGGGCACACTCTGCTACACACACACACATAAGCTACTATAATTCCAGTGCCTCTAACTTGGAGAAAAACTACTTCAGTTGTGTCTCAAGAAAAACAGTTAAGTGTCACAAAATGTGATTGATCCAAGATGAATCTATTTGAAAGGAAGGTGCGGTTAAAAAAGGCCCAAATACTATTTTTCTATATTTGCTGTATACATTACTTAATCTATAATGCATCTCCAAAATAGTGCATGAACAAACTATAAATAGGACTGTAGGCTCTGTGTTCAAGTTAATGTTAAGTAAATATATATTTTTTGTTAAAACAAGGGAATATTTGGCGATGTTTGACATTTTCTGTGTACATACCATCTCACCATTTTTGGGAGGTCCAGGAACCCAATTACATGAACATCGTTTTGTTCTGTAGCTTCTGCAGTGCTCACCTCTTTGGACTAAAAGTGGCGATGACAAGACTGTTATATCCTCCACAGTTGATGTCTTTGTATACCCTGGAAATCCAGAGTTCTCGGAGAGCACAATGGAATTGTCTCTGCGAGACACTCTGGCAAGGAGCAATGATGCACGTTACTTTTACTCCAACATTCCAGGAAACCAGCTAAACTGATGAAGACAGCGCTGCAACATTGGAGGACAGTACACATTGGTCGTAGTGTTATCCGATTGCGTGCAGTGAGATTTTTAAATGCATGCTTGTTGCCACCCCTCGAGTTGGGCCATTACATTGTTCTTGGCCAGACCCTTAATCTTTCTAGATTATCAGGGTCTGGATTTTCCAGGCTAGTCTTTGTACAGTACAGAAGCTAACTTTTGCTTTGCATATATTAGTTAATGCACAGACATTCAGATCCGTATGAAGTAGAACTCTAAGTCCCTGAATAGGTTCAGCAAGACAAAACGAGACACAGATGAGTTTCTTTACGATTCCTACTCTATCTTACAAAATTCAGGGTTGATTTTCGTCATGCTGGATATTCTGTTTAGATGATGATGCCTTATACATTTTAGCTATTTTTTCTGGATTGTCTGGAAGAACTTAAACAGAATGGTCCTTTGCTTTAAAAGCGAACTATAAATAAAATAAAATAAGATCTCCATAAAGATACCCATTAAGTGCTTAATTCAGTCTCAGTCGACTCATAGAATACCTCCATGTCCCTATGCAAAGAGAAATTATTTTTCCTCTCATTTGACTACTTTTAAACAAAATGAGAACATATATCGTTACTAATGCTAACCCCTAGACAGAGCTGCTGGTCTTCCCAGCCAAACAAACCATACATCACAACATCAGCATCAAAATGGACACCCTCCCTCTTGCTCCTACCAAAGCTGCAAGAAACTTGGGTGTAATTGATGACCAGCAAACCTTCTCTGAACACATTGCATGTCTGGTTTTCAATAAGCCAAAAATGGCACACGTTACCCCGCTGTTCATTGAGCTACCCTTAGCCACCCGCGTCGAAGTGATGACTGGGTCATAAAGGCTTATGTTACCCCTCGGCCATTACGTTCCTCCAAGTATCGTCATTTGGCACTGCTGGCCCTGCACACATGCCAATCCAGACTATTTTCATTAGTAGTTGCCCAATGGTAGAATGACTTACCAAGTGCTACCAGAGCAAGGGCGCCCATCTGTTTCCACAAAAAACTCTTGAAGACCCAACTCTTCCAAGAGTACCTCCTCTCCTAACATGCCTAACAACCCAACACTCCCTCCCTCCTCCTCCTCCTTCCACTATCTCTTTCAACTACACTTTGACTAGTACTTAATCTTCTTCACCCTTATCCTCTCTAGTAGTAGTACTTATTGCTGTAGTATCAGTTGTTACGTAAGGTCTCATGCAATGGTAGCAGAAATGTTATTCCTCATTGTAAGTTGCTTTGGATAAAAGTGTCTGCTAAATGAAGAAATGTAATGTGTTATTGTCATTGTTTTAAAGTGAACAAAACATTCTAGTCCACACTATAAAAAAGTTAGTTGTCTAAAAATGTACCACATTCCTGTGAGCACGCACAATAATGTGATTTGTTTGTCTGTCTTTTTGAAGACTGGACCGGTCCTGCTCCTGGTGCCGGGTGTGAGATCTTTCTGTGCCAGCTCCCGCGCGAGGTCTATGAGGACACCCTGATCCCGCTGTGCCAGTCGGCCGGCCCCCTCTATGAGTTTCGCCTCATGATGAACTTCAGCGGCCAGAACCGCGGCTTCGCCTACGCCAAGTACGGCACGCCGGGTGCGGCGCGCTCCGCCATCCGCATCCTGCACCGCTGCACCCTGCCCTGCGGCACCTCGCTGGTGGTCCGCCTCAGCACGGAGAAGCACCAGCTGGTTCTGGAGGGCCTCCCGGGGGGCCTGGAGCGGCCGGCACTGATGAAGGTGCTGGAGGAGTTGGGTGAGGGCCTGGTGGGGCTCAAGCTGAAGACCGCCCTGGTCGGGCCCCAGAGGGACAGACAGACCACGGCACTGGCCACCTACTCCAGCCACCACGCCGCCTCGATGGTCAAGAAGGTGGTGGTGCAAGGTAGGCCGAACACAACTGTGGGCACATACTCTATTTTAGGATGCTTAGGAGGGTACATTATCTAGCAGACAATAACTTGGAATTCCAGGCTCTTCAGAAACCACTAAGTGTGTGCGTGTGGCGTGCAGATCTCCCCCCCCTCTCTGTTGTGGCATTTCAGATTGTGTGTCTTTTTATGGTTGCATTATGGTTGCATTCATTTTGTCCTTTTCTCTCATTTCATTGTGATTTGGTATTAGGCAATCAACGTCTAGCTAATATTAATGCAATATATGTTTTGAAATGCATTCAAAACAACCTCTGATGTAAACGATGGTAGTCAAGAGCTGGGCCACAGATTACTGGGTGAATGATGGCCTTGCAATTTAATGGGGTACTGCAAATAGACACTGCTGAGGCATACATGTGTTTTGCATGATGAAAAATGCAGAAGATGTTGACAAGGGTCTTTGATGCGATGCTGCACGTGCTTTGAGAGATGGAAATATTTTACTTGCAGCTCATGAACAGTTTGAAGTTAAATCAATCATGTTTTTCCATTTTGCCCACATGCTTCGAGTTACAGTTTCTCTCATTTGGTAGGTGTGCCAGAGCTTAAACTCTATCAGCAGCAGCATAAAAGAGGTTGTGCACACAATGGATCCAACTCAATTTTAGAAAGTTCCAAACATTCCTCAATAAGAACCCAGAAAATGTGTAACACAACAGGGTTTGAAGTGCACCACCATTTACATTGGCACAAACATGTTGCTGTTTTGCCAGATCTAAAGCCATCCCTGGGTAAGTTACTTTGCCTCCATGGGTAAACCTAAAAGAAGAGCCCTGCGTCTTTGTCTTGTTAGGAGAATGAAGCTATTGTCTCTTCTATTGGGTGCTTACTTACCCAGGTTTGTCATTAAACCACATACTGAGAATAGCCCCAGGGATGGATTTATTCCAGATTATGCTTATAACGTCATACATAATTGGCATACATAATAGAGCTTGGTGTACTTTCAGGTTTTGTGGTGCATGTTTGTGACATTGTGTTAGATCATTTAACAGCTGTTTGTGGTTTGTTATTTTTATCGTCAAAAGATGTCAAGCCTACTTCAAAGAGGCTGGGCCAGAATGTGATTAATTTGTATGGAAAATGAGACCAAATATAAACTGTTTTGATTTTATTTTGTCAAAGCATCTGTTTAATCTTCCTGTGGCAGCACAACAATGTTAATTTCACCAACACGGGCAGGGTTGTAAAAGTGTACAATGTAAAAGCATAATGGATGAGTGATGGGCAAATTAGGTTAGTAGCTAGGTTAGTGGAGTAGTTAGGTTGCTCCACTAGTAGTATGTCAAATGGAGTAATTAATGACTTCACTAATGAATGAACTAATTAATTGTAATGTGTTGCATTTTAATTCGTCAGTGATTTTTGTTCATTCATTTATCCATTATTTTCTATCCAGTTGTACTCCTGACCACAGCATTTCAGTCAAGCTGTTTGTGTGTTTGTACATTTTAGCCTTCAAGAAGCAGTTTGGCGTTACCTTGGCAGTGAGCTGGACGTCCTCCACCGCTCTGCCGACCAGTCCTGACCGGTATGACAAGCGAGGCACATCGCCACTGCGGCGGGGTGGCAAATCTCCCCCTAAACCACCGCGCATGTCACCCCCCAGCCTGTCCATGCCACCTTCCCAGATGACCCTCCCCAACAGCCCCCCCGGCCTGCCCCCCTCGCCCCAAAGCTTCCTCCCACCGCCCGTCCCCCTCCTCCAGGGCTTTTCCCCAACGGTGGGCGTCAGGCCCGATTTGGGGGGTCCCATGGGGGTCTTGCAGGAGCACAGCCCTGTGGAGGCGCAGGGGGGAGGCAACCCCGTCTTCTTCCTGCGCTGGCTGTGTGAGTCCATGGGTCTCGGGGCGCCCCACTACGAGCTGCTGCAGCAGTACACTTGTGCCGAGGGCTACCAGCACTTCCTGTGGAAAGTGGCCATCCCAGGGCTGGCCGTGCCGGCCTTCCCCGTGGTGGCCCACGTCCAGCCGGACCCCGAGGCGGGGGTCGGTGGCCTGATGAGGCAGGCCCAGTGTGTCGCCGCCATGGAGCTCCTGCAGAACCTCCTTAACCCTCCCCAGGTCTGACCGCCCGGGGAGGGGTTCTAGTCTCGCTCACACACACAATCACGCATGGTTGTTCATCAAGTTCGTTAATATTTTATTATTTTTAATGGTGTTTTTACTCTTGTTTATTTTTTATGTAATGTTTTAACTATGTTTTAATTGTGTTTTAACTGTGCACTTTATTATATTTGTGTTTTGTTTTTCACTTGGTGGTTTTCTTTCTACACGTGTTTCACTTTTTTGGTGTGGGTTTGTAAATAGTGTTTATAGTGTGCTGTGTTTTGAATTTGATTTAAAAAAGAATACAAGTCATGTATTGTAATTACCTCATTTATGTTCAAGACTATTAAAAGTCTGAAACATTTCTACAGGAAAATTGTGCTATTCTTCTGAATTTGCATATCCATATGCAGGGCTTTCTTTGTTCCCATTACAATACAGACATTACGGGAAAGTCAGGGTTATCGTTTCATTCATAGCCATAGTGAAGTGTGTTTGGAGTAAGGGTTGAAAACTCCCATGTTGTTTCATGGCAAAAGATGTAACTCTTCTCTTACTTCCTACTAGTAAAGGTTATACAGACCTCTGATTAGCCAAGATGGAGCTCACACCTACTAGGTCAGTGGCTGATGAGTTAAGTCCTCTTTTAACACCTTTTAAGTAGCCAAACCCAATAATAAGACTCCTGAATGATAAAGCCTATTTGGTGTTTAGGTGAGCATTGTATTTCAGATAGCTTATTGCAGCTGTGCTCATGTACAAGTCATTGGTCATTGATAACGTGGTTAGAATTCTCCTAGCTTACAAGGGGACACAGCAAGGCCAGATAAAACTCCAAGACTGTACAATCCTGATGTTGTACCTAGAAACGTTTAACAAGGTAACCATGCAAGAATGGAGAGACCAATCATATTTCAGACGCCCTCATTCTAATGAAACTTTAAACCATATTTAGATTGCAGTATGTTCAGTCTTGCCGTATCTGAGGAAGCATAGGCTATGTTTACATTATCAGGCCAAATCCCATTTTTTGTGTGGACTGAACGGGACAACACACAGGAACAAAGTTGCATGGAATCTGACCTCAATTTCATTTTTTTTCTGACTTCAATTTTGATTGGAGCCGCTTCCGTATTTTTGCAGTGTGACGGGTCTGAATAGTCATATCGACTTCAGCCTCACTCTCAGATGTGATCTAAAATATCCTGGGAAGCAAGATAAAATATCAGGCAGAAGCAATCTGAAAGCATATGCATTAGCTTTTTACTACTTCTACTCAAACGATGGTGGGAGAAAACCAGTGGGCCAGAACTTAGTGCTCAATCTCTCATTTGTAATGCAGGTAAGAATGTGCGCAGGAGACTGAGTCAGTAGGAATAAACATACGATAAGAGGGACATTTTGGGAGCAGCAGATTACGAAGTAGGATTACTTGGCTGTCCGTATGACTGCAGACTAAAACCTGAGTGCACTCTTTGCATAAAGCTGGCTTCCAGATTTTAGGCTTCTCAGGTGTTTACCTACAGAATTACTTCACTCCTTAATCTTGCTCAGAAATATCCCACAGTTCTGTTATGTTTATTAAGTATTAAGTGAAGGCATGCTATTATGCCATTTTAGACATCCGGACAATTCACTTCAAATAAAATAAATAAACTACCTTTGCAGAACAGCAACCCGGGACATCCGGTTGTATTGTTAATTTCCTATCTTTTGTATTCCAACCCTAAAACCTTGGTCATCATCAGTGAGCCAACAGGGCAGAAAGTGATGTTTCTGATGGCCGTCTTTATTGTTACAGGTTAACTACTCATCGTTGGACCATGAGAGAATAGAACATAAATGCTATCATAATGCAGATCCTCAGCTGGTTGACTCCACACAACCAAGGACAGGTGGTGGTCTACTCCGTGCTCGGCCGGCTGCTGCTGCTGCATCTCAGAGACCCACTCATTTCCATCGGAACGTGTACACGCAGAGACAACTGAGCAGATTGAGAAATGTGTGTGGTAGTGTCATACATACATAAAGTTCGAGTGAAGTAAGAGTCAGGTGTGTGTGTGTGTGTGAGCAAGAGATGGTAGGTTATGGTGGGACTGATTCACTCAGATGTGTTTGGCTGAATTTGGTTGCTTAAGACTGAGGGGTCCTCTTCCTGATTTCCTCCACCAGGTCTGCTCTAGAGACATCCATCTGTAAACACACACACACACACACACAGAGAGTGACTTAACAAATCACACAGAAACACATACTTAGAAGAAGGGGTGAGGAATGTCCATTTCAATGTCTTAAATGAAAGATGTGCCATAGATAATGACTGAATGCACTGGCTATGTCTGTTGATGGATTGGGTGTCGGCTGCTGCTGACCTCCTCTCGACTGGCGACGTTGCGCAGCTTGACCACGCCGTCCCGGAGCTCCTGCTCTCCCAAGATGGCCACCAGCGGGATGCCCGTCTCCTCACAGTGCTGCAGCTGGCTCAGGAGTTTAGGGTTCCGCTTGTATAGCACCTCCGCCTGACGAGGGGTCACAGACACACACACACACACACACACACACACACACACACAATCAGATAAAGCGTATATGTACATTGTACAATGTGTGAATTTGTAGAGGAAGAAATATTGGAAGACACATGCTGGTGCTCACCTTGATTCCTGCCTCCCACAACTCTGAGGTGAGTTTGAGCCTCTCTTCTAGAAGGTTCTTCTGAGCCGAGACTACCAGCACCTGTGTTTCTGTCGTGCGCACCTTCTCTGCTGAAACCTGTAGACACACAGTGGTACTCAGCTTAGATAAAGGTAACCTGTTTACTTGTGTTGTCATTTGAACACAAATTAGTGATGAACTCTCTCCATGCCAAGTGTGAATTAAAACACATGGCACATTCCTTTGTTTAGTAGACAGAATATTCCACAAAACTAAATGTAAGATTAGTGTAATAAAAAAGTGCAAAGTTTTCACATTCAGCTGTATGGGTGCAGTAATTGGTGTGTATACATAGTTAAACTGCTACAGTTTCTGTCCACTTCTGAATGCAGAGTATCAGACAGATACTTGGTCACTTTTAATGGGAATGTGATTCAATGTGCTTAGGTGTACGTTTGATATAAGGTGAGTGTGTGTACGGGCCATCATGAAGGCTATTTTGACATATTGTTCATGAGGTTGTGTTGGTGTGTGTGTGCGGTTACATGATCTCACCTCTGCCTTCTGTTCCATGATGGAGAAGATCCTCTCAATGCCAATGCTGACGCCCACACATGGAACCTTCCGGCCCTTGGGGTCGAACATCCCCACTAGGCCGTCGTAGCGACCGCCCCCGGCGACACTGCCCACGCTGACGGGCCCGTCGTCCCCCGTGCTGCCATTTGCCTCCTGAGGGGCGGGGATCGGGGCCACACCTGCTTGGGTCAGGATGGCCTCGTAGATCACACCTGTGTAGTAGTCCAGCCCACGTGCTAGAGACAGGTCAAACACCACCTGCACAAACATAAGATTTTACAGAATTACACTACACGCAGTTTGACAGATACATAGAACACCAAAAAAGAGACGGCAACAAGCTGAAAGACTTGAGGGGACAAAGTTCGATTCCCGGCTTGCACCATTCCACCGTTAACCCCGAGTTGCTCTGGGGACTATGGCCCTTGTGATATAATTGACATTTACAGAGAGAGAGATCCTTTTCCTTTGCCATATTGCTTGAAACCTGTGGCATGCTTAATAATGTTCCACATTATTAAGCATGCCAAGTAGTTTTCCTTTGATTGGGCTCACCTGGCAAACTAATTATCACAGGTGTCTGAGATTGATTTCAATGATCCAAAGAACCCTGAGACACAATACCATCCATGAGTTTAATTAAAAAACAAAAAAAGAAATGTTCATGACACTTAAATCCAATTTGCATAATCATTTGGAACACGGTGTAAATGAGATCAGTAAGTTACTTAAAAATAAAAGCGTCTGCTAAATGAATACATGTAAATATAAAGCTCCGTTGTGTCTGCACAGGGCTAAAGGACTGACTGTTTTGTCAGTGGGGCCAATAGTGAAGATGTCCGTGTTTCCACAATAACTGATATTCAGGCCGTGTAGTGTGTGGATAGAGGAGGCTGCATGACCCCTCATGTCTCCGCTGGTCCATACAGGACTCTGACCTTGTCCGTGACCTTGAAGAGCTGCAGGTAGCTGAAGAGCAGCTTGATGTCCGTGAGGCCGGCGACGGCTGCTTTACTCTTTGACAGCTTAGGGTCCTGCAACAGCTGCTCCGCCAGTTCCATTCCACCAGCTACACACACACGCGAGAGTACATGTAAAAGTGAAAACTAATTATACAGCAGCTCTTTGACTTGATGAGAGTGAATGCTTGGTTCTGTGCGAGTGCTCCGATTGCGTGTGTGTGTGTGTGTGTGTGTGTGTGTGTGTGAACGCTCTGATTGTGTGTGTGTGTGTGTGTGTGTCTGAGTGCTCTGATTGTGTGTGAGTGTTTGTCTGTCTTACCTTGCATGCGGACATACTCCCCAATCTGATCTGCCACTTCCTCTGGGAGGCCTTTCTCCTTCACTATCTCATTCTTCACCTCCTCCCACGGCATCTACACACACACACTTTAGTTAACGCTCTTGGACAAGCTACATCAAGAGTGAGGGTGGCCACTCTTAGAAGCTGCATGTGAATGCTATTCAGACATTCACCAGCAAAATCATTCTTTGTGTGTATGCGCGCCTCACCTTGTCTAGTTTGTCCACAGAGGAGCAGATGGTTCGGAATTTGTCATCAGGGACACCACACGCAGCAAACATGCCATCTAGGATCCTCCTGTCATTCACCTGAAACAACACCGGGCAGGGGGCACTTACAGTATCTCTTGCATACGCAGGACATGCACTCGCAATCACACACACACACACACACACACACACACACACACACACACACACACACACACACACACACACACACACACACACACACACACACACACACACACACACACACACACACATGAAAGCACACCAGCATGTGTGCACACCCACACACACCTAACAAATATGAGCCCCCTCAAGTAAGCTCTCCTTTTATCATGATTACATACAATCCCCTTGGCAGAGTTTAATATCATAAGTTTCCTTATCGCTGTTCATTTCTGTCGCCTGTTTATCCCCCACCCTCTACCCAGAGGTTAAATTGGAATTTATAATGTGGGGGGCCTCCGTGCTTGCCACGGTTGCCATGGTTTCACATGCTCATGTGGAGCAGTAAGATGTTCTACATATGAAAACCAACACAAATATCACATCTTTTTTACTTTTATTGAAGTAAATTCTTATTATTGTCAAATGTGGTAAACAAACCTTGATGCGGAAGTCTCCCAGCTCCAGCTCGCTCAGGATCTCGTGGACGATCCTCAGACACTCTGCATCAGGAATCATGGGGTCATACTGGCCAGCAATGTCAAAATCCTGTGTTAGGACACAAGGGGTAAATCCACAAATTACACACAGACAAAGACATGAAAAGACCTGGGACGAAATTGAACAGATCTTTGATGGAATTTTTCAAAAATTTTGAGGGATTAGTTAATCCATATAATCAGATTGGCCAATCTATATAATCAGTGTGGAATAATGTTTGTCAGTTATTTTAATAATTTGCTCATGTATAAAGGCAATATATACCTTGAAAGAGTTCAGCTAGCATAAAAGTAATCTAGAAGTTGGTGAAAATAACTCATGATTTACCACTAGACATTTAAACTAGTGTCTAGAGTTGCAATATAAATATATATATATATATGAGTGTGATGTGATGGCTATGATAGCTATGAAAACATCAAGCCTTTAGGTTCTCAGATTATATTGTATGTAATATGGGAAAGAGACTCACGCATTGGTAGAACTCGCGATAACGTCCACGGGTCATGGCTGGGTTGTCACGGCGATAAACCTTGGCAATATGATAACGTTTGATGTTGGTGATCTTGTTCATGGCTAGGTAACGGGCAAAGGGCACCTGAAGCACATGGTCAAGGACACGGCAACCAGTGGATGGATGGCCAGGCACTGAACTGGTGTCTGTGCAACTCAAATCAGTCCTGTCTACAGATTTGTGAGGCCTGTTTCAACCCAGCTCAGTTCTCTGGCCAAAAAGTGTCTGATGGTGTTCTCAAATCAGTGACTAAAAGTTGTCCTTTAACAGAACATGTGGTCACACTGAAAAGGTAGCCAGTTAGACAGCTAACGTGCAGCTAAAATGGAATGAGCTGTTTTTTAACATTATTTAACGCCATTATTGTATGAACCCACAGATGTAAATACAAAAGGCTGTATCAACAAAGCTACAACATTCAAAATGTATAGCATCAGTATTGAAGGATACAGTGAGGTCATATCGGAGAGATAAGAGTTCCCCTCCTTGATCTTTCAGGTCGTAGATGAGTTTGGAGTCTTCACCATATTTCCCTGTTAACGTTTCCTTGAAAAACAAACACAACCACCAAATATCAGCATAGGATGTACAGTTACACACACCCAAAGCTTCTACAAAAACTTGTTTGTCATCTTCCGTCAACATGCTCCTGTTGATCTGGGTGTCATCACCAGTAGTAGTAGTAGTAGTAGTAGATGCAGAGCTGCATATGTGAAGGGTTTACTAAATGGGTCTCTCATGCCTCATTCCTACCTTGAGTTCAAAGACCGGTGTATCGATGGTCTCGGCTCCATGGCGCTTGAAGCAGCTGATAATTGTGTTGAACACCTTCTCCCTGATGGCCATCTGCTTTGGGTTGTAGTCCCTGGTACCCTGCAGAGAGTCACACACACACACAGACACACACACACACACACACACACACACACAGAGGATTGGTGAATACTTGATGAGAACACACACACACGGTTAGAGGATTGGTGAATACTTGATGAGAACACCACTGATACAGATTAATGACATATTGACAACATATATAGTAAGTGGTTCAACTCTCAAACACAAAGCATTGAGCACATCTCATGCTCATGAATGCGCCAGGAAATATTTGGGTCTACATGCTCACCTTAGGGGTCTTGAGAACAAACACATGTTTTCCCTCATCTCCTCCTATCTGTGCTTTCAGCTGGAGGAGTTTGGACACTTCCTCATCAATCTGCAGAGCACAAACACACATGTGAGATGGTCACAGAGACGCATAACAGAAACAAATCAAACATCAATTAATTATCTTACGTGAGTTATTGGTTTGTTGTGACCCCATATTTTTCATTCACTGGCCTTTCTCTGACCACGTCAGACAACATGCTTATGTGTGGTGTGTGTGAGGGTCTATCAAGAGTCTAGACAACAGCTTACCTGTGAAATGGTCATCGCAGAGAGAGACCGTGTCAAGTGCATCAACAGTCCAGTGTGCCGACCAATAAGTCCATCACGCACACGTGCAGGTTTCAGACCAGCACACAAACGTGCGTAAGTCAATCCAAATGCAGCCATCATAATGATAAAAAAAACATAAACACAAAACCAGGAGTGCAAAAGTCAGAGACAAGAAAAATGGGCAAGTTCAGTTCATTGGCACACCATCAGTGTGATGGCAGACAAAATAGTCCCACGTTGAGTTCACATATCACGGAGCACCATGGAGGTCCCACATACACATTCAAGACAGGTGGCAGGTCATTCCAAAAGGTGAGGTGGTGCAGCAGTTCAGGGATGCAACAGATTTGCCATCACACCAAGAGCCAGGGAAGTTGAGATGATGATGGTGTATCCGTAGCAACGGGCAGTAAGAACAGGAGAAAAGTGATCAGCAACCCTATCGCTAGGGGGATGACATCACAGCGACATGGAGGCAAAACATGAGAGGAAGCCTGGGTCAAAAATCAGCCGGATTTCAACGTGTGCCAAGGCAGCCACATGACACTTACAACTAGCAACACACACTTGTTATCAAACCCAAATGATGGTGCATTACAGCACACATCAATTTGCACCACTGCTTGGACCTAGCACACACTAGCAAGAGCATGTGTGACAGGTTCCAATATGTTATTTGCACTTCATTAAAATGCAATAAGAAAGACAAAACAAGGCAAAGGAGTCGCCAAACTTCTCTAAAAGCGCGCAACAATTCTGTTAGGGAGCATCTAACCGACGTTGGGAACCAAAACATAACCTTAGACTATGATAGACAGCCAACATGATAATTTAACCGCTAAGTTCCTGTTAAGATCTGTTTTGACACTCTGTACAAATGGTTGACAATATATTTGTCAGAATCAATTACTTCAATTTCTGACAGCTGTCATACTAGTGTACTGTACACAGAGCAAAGCCAGCGAACTGGCTAGCATAGCAAGATTGCATCAGACAGACACTGATTGGCTAGATGATATAGATGTGTCGGAGGGTCGTTTAATTATTTCTAGAGAATTTCTGCTTTGATATATTACTCGAAATCAGTTACCGGTAACAGACGCACTGAAAAGGCAAACCTCCAGTACATTAAACAAAACGGTATACTTGTGTAACACTACCCAGGCACGTAAATTAGCCTTCTAGCCGCTGCCCAGCTAACATTAGCCATGGTAAAAGTGAACATTTAATTTCATCTAGTGCTTAACACCGATTTGTCCACTTCAGCACTCGTTTAACTACAGCAATATAACTGAGCAGAGTGTTTGATTTGAACGGGAATTCATGTATAACACCATCGGCTACCAGGCTGACTGTTTCGACATGCAACAAACGCACAGGCACAAACCATGCTGTAACTGGCTGGCTAGCTTCTAGGTATTGACGATTAGCTAACTAACGTCACTGCCAAAACCAATTCAATAAACCCGTGCAAAAGGACTCAGATATGTTGTGTACATGTCTGAAAAGACACTGACCTGTTCCTTGCTGGCTTTGTCCGCCTTTAGCTTTCTGACGACCTCTCCTTGCGCTTTGATTGCTTCTTGTATCTGTGCCTTATCGGCCATGGTGCTTCTCTCACGGACCGGTGTATCAATGAACTGACGGCTAGCGGTGTGGATGCTAGGTGTCGCTTAAGTTTTACGTCATCGACGCTGCATGCAGCAACACCAGACATTCTCTGGCACTTACTGTCTATGCTCTGGCAACACCAAAAATCCTGAATACAGATGGGTAGATGTTGACTGACATTCATTCCCTGAGCCCCCTTCGTTAAAACACCACCTTCATATTTATAAAAACAAATAAATAAATAAATAAACAAACAAACATGTAGGCCTACTGGATAATGGTTTGTAGCCAGGGATGGGCACAAATACATCAAAATGTCAAATAAAATACCAAATACCCACCTTAAAAATGTATCAAAATAAGCTACAAAATACAGCAGCCAAAAAATGTATCAAAATAAAATACTGTATTTTTGTATTTTCAAAATACTACAAAATACTTCTTTCTAAAAGCCTTTTTTTGTCTATCCCTTCCCTTATACACTACCTGGAAAAACATCTAAAAGCAAGAGACTCCTTCCATAATCAGTCAACAGATTAGATATGCTGACCCCTCATGTTAGACATCCCAATATAAACCTCTGCCAGGGTCGGTGCCAGAGAACAACGGGTGGGGGGGCACCTCACCTCACTTTTATTAGTTATTTTTCCAAAATTGCCATATAATAAAGAGCATCCTTCGAGCCTTTTGGATAACTGAAACAATATCATGGGGGAAATAGTGCAAGAACATAGCGGTCATAGCCTATAGTGTTTAATAGACTATAGCACACAGTGTTTAATAAAATAGTTGCATATTCTACAATAGAAAAAGTAAAGTAAATGGGCTATAACCAAAGTCCTTTTAGGCAAGTCCCTCCACTCGGCGGCCATATTGCAACGCTTGTTGGGCACTCATAGGGCATCCTATTCAGCAGAAATGCGCGTGCGCAAGGCTTCACCACACCAATTATGCTCCAGCGGCGAGATCACAACACATGATTGGCACGATGTCTTCACAACACACCACATGATTGGCTCAATGTATTCACATGTCGACGTTTTGGTGAGGAAGGGGTGGGATATGTGTAGACAACAGCCATATTGGCGTTACAAACTAACCCCATGCATTTCTATGGAGGATTTTTTGAGTGCTGTGTCTCCTCATTAGAAAGTCTCTGCTATAACAGACTCACCACTAGCAGGCCTAGGCTACAGCTGAGTGCAAAATCTCATTACTGTCTTTCCATTCATTTTGAAATGTTCTTATAAGATCCTGTTCAAAAGCAAATTGCACATAGGGCCTTCTGATAATATTGCAACATTGAACATACTGTAGGCTATGTGATCGCTCAAAATGTTCTTTAAAATACAGAACTTGGACCAACACATTTATGAAGTGGCTAGGCAGAGGCACCAAATGTGATGGAAAGTTTAAGAGCAAACAGGACACTCGGCATGGCTTTTAGTATTTTGTGCTGCTCTGACAGTCCAGTTTTATTGACTAGTCTACTGTTTTTAAGTTTGGAGATGTACTGTTTTGCAGCGACATGCCGACTCCACAACTGTTGCACTTCCCAGCCAGTAATAGATTGCCCACTATGAATCAGTGACAATAACTCAAAGACAAACAATCCAAATAGATAACTTATTTAGAAATTTAAACTAGCATTTTCACCTTTTAAGTTATTTAACACCATCACTCACATTATGGTGAGTTGAATAATTTTGTATACACCTGAAACTGGTGTGTGCACAGCCTCTTTCAATGTAAATACAAAAAAAATTTTAAAAAAAAGTTGTCACATTAATACCATCCAATCAGTTAAGCCAATTAGAAGTGAATTATTATGACATTATCAATCATTTCTTATTTAAAATGTGCAAAATTGGAAATGTCCTTGTTTGAGGTATCTTGTCAAGTTACCATAGCACTGAAATATTTCACAGGTCAGAGAACATAGACAAATTTAAAGTCTAGAAAAAAACTGTAAAACAGAAAAAAGAAAGGAAAATAGCAAACTCAAGTGTTGCGATATGAACTTGTGAACTCAAGTCCTTGTGCTGTCCTTGTGTGAGCAAAGGAGTGTGTGTAACCTTAGCTAGTCATGTCTCCTCAGTTGATGCCTTTAAGCACAACTAACTTCTCAAAGTGTTGCATTCAGATGACGCCTATGGGGCCTGTTAATCATTCCAGCAAAGGAAAATAAACGCTCTACTGGAGCAGAGGGGCTTGACCATGCAAGGGTGCCACAAACAGACAGACAGAGATTGCGTGCTTTACAGTATAGTTGAACTAAACTGAGATGATGAAACTTTCCCCTAGAGTAAAACGTATTCTGCAAGAGGCCAGGTGATGCCTTAACTTCACAGCTATACTGGGAGTGTGTGTAATCCTTGGTCCTTGATCCAAAGATCCTTGATTACTAGTAAATAGTCAAATACAGTCATTGTCTTTATTTTTCTTGGAATTTACCTTTGGTGTGAAATTGTGTTATAGCACCATTGTAGGTTTCTGAGAGTTGTAAATTCACGCTTGATGGTCTTTTTGACCCCAATGTTCGACTTACCCTGACCAGGTAAGTGCTGCCTTGAAGTCGACGATGGTCTTTTTGACCCCCATGTTCGACTTACCCTGACCAGGTAAGTGCTGCCTTGAAGTCGACGGTGAAGGCCAAAAAGACCATACCTCAATTAACTTTCTGTTTTTTCAAATTTATTTATGTTTAGTAGAAGGGATTCCCTAAATTGCATAGTGACAAAACATGATTTCTGAGCAGCAAGGTAAAATAGGATGTTTTAGATACTATTCAATCAGTTTGTGACTTTTCTGGTTATGCTTTTCTCTGTTCTGTTCACCATGGTGTCAAGTGAAGTTTCTTTATTGAACTAATGAGATGTCATTCATAAGAGCTAAATGTATTTATGGCACTTAATAGTAAACAATTTATGACACTCAGTCTTATTGTAGACAAACCATTCATAAGTTGCTTCATGTACATAAGTATAAATCTCCACGGATACAATAATGCTCTTTAGATCAGGATGTTTATTACAAAACACAGAGTTTTCAATATAATTTCAGTTCAGTTTATATTTTCTTCAGCTGATGTCAGATCTATGTTTGCATCAGTATGTATGAAAAAGCACAACAGCTACAACAAGCCATTTCTTTTTGTTAAAACATTTACAAAATGTACAGCAGTTTGTTTTCTAAAATGAATTCATTTTGACAAAGCCAATGTGAAAACCTAAAGGTTTGTTGTGGATGTTCCTTTAACAAGTTCATGATTACTGATAAATAATAATTTATACACCAGAGAGAATATCATTATTGAAACATTTTAAAAGCACATCATATAATGTTATTTAGAATTTCATTGATAAATATTATAGAATTTATAATGTAAACGTTACTCATGGGGTTGAGGTTTTCAATGAAGATGAATGCAGGAAGATGTTTTTTACTGGAACGTGGTGGATGCTTTTGAATATCCTACCCATCAACCTTGGAAACAAGAAAATAGGACATAGTCAAATAGCTGTAATTGCCCACACTCTCTTTGTCTCTTGCACACAATTCTCAATAGCATTTCAAACTGCACGCAATGTCTTACCACGTGCAAGACCATATGATAGAGAGTGCAAAGTTGTGTGTTTTGGTTGTGTACTTGTTCTGTGTTAAGACTGTAGCGGGTCTTCCTGTGGTGAACACATACATACTGTACATCAACGTCTTTGTTTAGAGAGCGAAGATTTTAACTTCTGCTGTGTCTGTGTGTTTCAGGCTGTGTATATGAGTGTGCCTACATTAAGGGACCTATAGTGTATGTGCATATGAGTGTGATTGTGTGTGTGTGCATACAGTGTTTCCCCTAGAATTTTTTCCAGCAGCGGTGCTGTTGATCGTAGGAAGCCCCCGTTGTTGTGCATCGTGCATAAGTATATGTAGATGAAATTGAATTATGTTTTCCATGTCAATTGGTAAAATAAATGCTCAAAAGCCTAACAACTCGAAGAAAATCTATCTTGGATTATAGGAGATAAGTGTCTTGTATCATTTCTATGATTTTGGTGAGCTCTACAGGAATTACAAACTATCTCCAGATGTAAATGGTTGCGTATCTTATTCCTCAAATTCAATTAAACCCACCATAGGCTAGACCTTAGTTTCACAGCCTAGGTATGTTAGCAACACAGGGCTTGAAAGCATTGACTGTATAACAAACAAAAACGAAACAATGCGTGGAATTCATCTGGGAATAGGCTACTGAAGGTAGGGGCGAGCTACCTCGCTGGCGTGTTTAATCTGGTTCCTTGGTTAACATAATGTAGGCTACGTTTTTTTGCACAAAATTGCATCTGCTAATAAACTTAAACATAATCCCAAACAACGTGATCTCCTGTGGAATCCCTGACTGCGCCTTCAACGTTAGCCTACTATTATTTGTTGACATCAAACCTGAACGAACGGCAGCTGTTCCTTAAGTTCACTTGCGTTTTGTTTTTTTTGCAGTGGCACTTGAATTCCAGGAGCGGCGCTGCGCCGCTGCTGAATACATCCTAGGGGAAACACTGGCATATGAGTGTGATTGTGTGTGTGTGTGTGTGTGTGTGTGTGTGTGTGTGTACTTACAACTGGCTGAGGCAGCTGATCTATGATATAGGCCGCTCGCAGACGGAGGGACTCTTCACTGTTGAACAACATCATTTCCAGCACTGGCACGCCCTTCAGCTGGACAAACTTCTCTGCCACCTACCCCCACCCCAGAAATGTAAAAGTCTAATAAAGATTTATCCTTCTTTGTTCAAGGAGGATTTGTCTTCATTAAAATGTGTGTCCTGTTTGGATGATGACCAGTGTAGAACTGGATGCTGATTGGCTGCCTGACCTACCTCTGGACTGCTGGCCAACAGCATATGGAGCACTTCCAAGCTCAAGGTCACAACCTCAGCCTCGGCCATCTTGAGTGTGGCACAAACGGCAGGGAGCAGCCCTGCCTGTACTAGCTGCAAGCAGAACGCAGTCCCCTTGTGTGCCACATTACCCAGAGTCCTCAGCACCTGCGCAGCACAGGGAGAGGAAGTAACATGTTTCCCTCAGCTCATGGACTACGGCAAACAAAATGGTTTAAATGAAGCTGAGTTACAGTTGTTGATTAGCACTGTTTAAGAGTGTACTGTATGTGTGTCATCAGTGTTCAAAATGAAATATGCAGTATGCATAACATGTATTTGATGGTCCCCAAATCCACTCACAGAACACTGTAGCGTATGTGCTGCATACTGCAACTGTGCATATGTGGGGCTTCCTCACCATGATGTTGATCCCCTGTGAGAAGGGCATGAGCTGAATGAGCACTGGAACCAAACCACTGCACGGCACAGCAGAACACCACACCGCAGAGTCCGCTAGAGGAGGCACAAGGAGAGGAGACACATATTGCTGAGTGGAGCAGGCGAGTGGGCTACTGAATATGTACTGAGTGCAGAGGAGGAGTTAAAGAAATGATCACTCCTGATGACTCAGCAAAATGTGACACCTGAGTCATCTAAGGTTATACATCCAACCCTGGGTGGACCTTGTTATCCATCCATCCACCCACCCAACCCCGACTCAGGGTCAACAGGCATGAAGGAAAATAGGACTGTCAGAGCAGAGGAACAGGCAGAGGGGTGGTGTAGTGAAGGGGAAGGCCTACCAGTGAGGTTGTTGAGAACCCAGAGGCCTTCTCTGGCCAGGGCTGGGTGTGTGTGCAGGAAGCTTTGGGCAAACACGCATAGTGCTGACAGGAGACGGCAATCACTGACGTGCACTCCTGCCTCCTCGTACCCATCACCTCGGGCGAGCAGGTTTCCAAGGCAACGCAGCAGGGGCCAAATAAGCTGAGGGGGAAAGAGAGGGAGAACTTACAAATTCCATGCAAAAAAGTTATTATGCAAAACACCAGAAAAGTCATCTGTTTATGCTAAATTTTCATAAAAAGAAGAGTTCATAATATTCACTCTACCAATTTAAAAGTATAATGCAAACTTAAAACAACTTCAGTGCATTTGAAGTGTCGGCTGGAGTAATTGCTTAGAGCAAAAGATTCATTAGTGTGCTCAGCCAGCAAACTTATGCATGCGTGCAGACACGCACACTCCTGAAGTTGAACAAAGCAAAAATTATACACAGACACACACACACACAGAGTAACAAACAAGGACCACTTACAAGCTCCAAACCCTCCTTAGACTCTCCGCGAGCCACAGCTCTCCCTAGAGTCACCAGCAGGGAACTACATTGTGACAGAGCACCCTGATTCACCAGCATGGAGGAGTGTGTCTCACTGAAGTAAGAAAAAGAAACACCCCTAAAAATATACCCATTTTTATGATTCACTTTCTAAATGCATTAGACCTACATTTAACAAACATCAGGACTAGCTCATGTATGAAAGTTCTTTTGTCTAAAATTCATTCAATTTACACTGGTATTCAATCTTAGGTTATAGATGTATAGATGATGCACTGGTGACACACACACACACACACACACGCACACACGCACACACGCACGCACGCACGCACGCACGCACGCACGCACGCACGCACACACCCCCCACCCTAATGTGTTCCAAGTGCTCAAGGCCTTACCTGCAGCTCAGATAGTGCAGACACCAGGCACATTCGACGGCTGCCCCTATGCCATACTCTGGATCAGAGTTCAACCCTGCCATGAGGTAAGAGGTCAGACCAGAGGTCAAAACCAACCTGAGGACCAATCACAGCACAATGCATGGAATGAGTCAAAAAACATGGATGTGTGAATATCATTTACCATTACGCATCATTCGCCATCACAATCAACTTACGGTACAATCTTCTGCTCAGCATTTTTGGCTTGTAGAAGCTGAGAGAGCGTGAAGGCAACGGCTTCAAGCACTGCCAGAGTACCACTGTGATTCTGTATGGACACACACACAAACAGAGAGAGGGAGTGAGAGAGAGAGAGAGAGAGTGACTACCTCAGACACTGAGACCTAAATCATAAGATCCATTCAACCTGCAGAATTTAGAATATGGGTCCCATTAATGAGAAAAGAAAGTTGGGGACAGTGCGACTTGGCTATTGCACCTGTATTGTATTTCCATTGCTACCTAAATTCTTTAAATGTATGGCTTCATGTACTATTCCAGAAATGTTTGTGTCCAGTGTGTACTCTCTGTGCATTGCATCAGTTTGGCCGGATGGCTACAGATGTCGATGGGGTTCACCTGGACACACTGAGCCAGCGCTGGGATGATCCCTTGTGCCAACAGCTTGTCTCTAACGCCCTCATCCTCAGGACACAGATTCCCCAGAGTATAGAGACACAGCTCCTGATTGAGGAGAGGAAAGAGGAGGAGAAAAAGAGCAAACAGAAACAGAAGTGATAGAGGAATCGAGAGTGAGGGATGGCAATGTAGGTAAAATGAAGCATATTTATCCACTGTTTTACATGCCTCTATTGACTCAATTAATTCAAACAATTGTACATATGAGAATATCAGAGCTATCAGACGAACAAGTTTCTCACCGTGAACTTGGCACTCTGACCAGAGAGGTAGGTGAGCAGGTATGGAGTGGTGGGCAGACAGGCCATCCCGACCTCAGTGTGAGGGGAGTGGGAGAGTGTGTGCAGACATTTTCCTGCCTCCACACGACACTGAGCGTCTAGTCCAGAGAGCAGACCCACCACCGCACGCATGCTGTTCTCCAGTCTACACAGACAGAATACACACACACACACATACACACACACGGTGAAATTAAAGACAGACTTTTCACAATACTGAAAGATTTCGCTTTGTGTGTGTGTGTGTAACTACCGGATAAAGGTAAGCTGGAGGTCGGTGTCTTTGAGTGCTCTCCTGAGCTCCCTGAACTGGGAGGCCTTCTCTCCTCCCGCCTGCAGTCCACGCAGCAGCTCGACCATCTAACACACACACACACACACACACACACACACACACACACCTGAAGCCTTTGGATAGGGTTAAGGATAATAATGTAACCTAGTCCTAAGAGCAGCACTCTGTCCATCACCTGGTCGCCAGTGGTCGTGATGCGCGTATCCATCGGTCCTTCCCCCTCACACGCATCATCTTCATCCTCATGCAGCAGGAGCCGCTTACTCACGAGCTGCCGGTCTCTCCGGGCTTGTCGTAGTGCTGTGTGTCAGAAAATGAAATGACAGAACATTTTACATAAAGAAGAGTGAAAACAAGCCTATTCGGACCCCAAACAGCTAACTAACTTTACAGTTGGCTTGTTCATCACTCACCTCTCTCTTGTTCTCGCCTTTTCAATTTGAACTCCTCGAGCCCATTGTTTTGGAGTCGGGCTTTATGTTGCACTGTTTTCAATCTCCACATTTTAATGTCGCTGGTTTAGAAGTATGCTGTTTGCTATCAGATGATAAGATTAACGTTACTTGCGAGTAACGTCAACGGTCTTGAACTTCCACAGAGAAGTACATTCGATCTAGATATCTGGCAGCAAACAGAAGTCAATTGCCCCCCATCATCACAGAGGGAAATAATAACACTGTAATCCAAAAAATTAACTTTGTACACATTCGGTTAAAAAAATGCCGCACTAAAACGCTATCAACACATCGCTAGACAACACAATATTTCGTCAAATTTAATCTTAAATGTTTTGACACATTTCTTCTGTTTTCTTTTAGGCCGCCTCACTTGTCAACACAGGACATGGCAACGCCACCTACCGACTAGGAGGATGAATCGACAAGAAAGTTTTTTATTTTAATATATCAAAAGGTTTATTAAAATCATGATCTTATTAAAACCTTAAAAAACTACCGGCAACATGACATGTAAAAATATTTTTTTTTTAAACTAATTTGATTTTATACAATGGCATTTATCTAACAAGCAGGCACTCTTTTTCACAAAGTAACAAGTTTGACATATACATTTCACAACTTTGTTTTCTTTCTACTGTCCTGTTATCTTCAAAACTATTGCCTTCTGACACAATGTATGTGCATTTCGCTGACCATTACTAGAATGTGATATATAGCATGGCTGATGTAAACTATTCTGATCTGGTCTAATCTGCGCTAGACTGTCAGTTGTCTTTTCCAGCTCTCACCACCAAGTCACACTTCAGGTGTATTTCCCTGATTGCACATGATCCTTAATTGGTGCCACAAAAATAAAAGACATAAAACTGGATTTACAAAACTACATATTTAAAATATATAAAAAGGGTTTGATAAAAAACTATAAAGACAGCATGTCTTCCTTTCTTCTTTGCTTCTCTCTTCGAAGGGAGTCCCTTTGCTTTTGTTTTTAAAAGACAGTCTGTGTGGACGGGTGGGCATCTTGAGGCTTCTTCACAGCCCCAAGGCCTCCAAAGAGGCGCCCTCCAAAGCGGATGGCCTTCAGTAAGGGGCAGCCTCAGCAGGACACCGTCCTCCTCTCCTCTGGGGTACCTATCTGGTGCTCAGGGCTGCTCAGGTAGATCTGTGAGAGGCTGGTTACTCAGCAGTTTCTTTTTTTTCTTCTGTGAAGAAAAAGACAGAGCAATATAATCAGAAAAAAACTTTTTTTTCTCTGTGCACATAAACACGTCTGTCGATGGGTAAAACGGGTTACCTTTTTAGGAACGGACTCCTCCTCAGGTGGAGCTGATGGGGTCGACGGTACTGAGGTCACTTCCTCCTTTTCTCTTTCCTTGTCTTTGTCCTTTTTTTTCTCTGCACAAAATATTAAGTGTATCTTACATAACTTCACACATACATTTTTGAATTCAGACAACCGCAAGTGTTTAAAAGCACTTAAAGCATTTAGTAGCTTGAATCCTCCTGGAGTGGGACGAGCTTTACAGTTAAGAAACATAATGGCATTAGGTTCCATAGAGCTAGACATGAGGTTGTAAAGACACACCACTTACTTTTCTTTTTGTCAATTGTGGGTTCCAAAGTTGTCACGGTGACCAGCGACTCCAGTGCAGGTTGTGGCTCTGTTTCTGCAACACTCTGTTGGCTTTGCTCTTCACTCCTCTCTTCCGCTTCATCCTTAGTCTTCTTTTTCTTCTTCTTTTTCTTTGGTTCTGAGGGGACCTCTTGAGATGTAGGCTCCTCGACAACTACCTCTTCCTCCTTTTTCCTTTTCTTGTGCTTCTTCTTCTCCACAGGAGGATCAGAGGATGGAGGCTCACTGTCTTCTTGGGGGGCACTGACATGTTCATTGCCTTTCGGTTGGATCTCAGTATTTTGAACTTCTAAGGAATCTTTAGTTGAACTGTCTTTAGAAGAGGTCTTATGAGTCTTTGACTTTTTATGTTTTGTGTTGCTGGTATTAGCACTCTCTTCAGCTGGTGTGACTGTTTCTTTGTTTTCCTTTAAAAGGGCATCTGCATTGTGACCTTCTGTAGAATCTGAGCTCTTACTATCTGTAACTGCAATCTTAGTTTTACTTTTTTTGGAGGTCTTAGCTGGTGTTGAAAATGAACTGCCATTTTGCTCAACTGAGACAGGTGCTGTCTTGCTGTCAACAGTAGAATTTGTCACTGTACCATCTTCTGGAGGGGTTGTGCCTTTACTGTCTTTTGAGGGGGTCTTGGGAGTCTTGTGTTTGCCAGCTTTTGAAGTCTTCTCTGTGTTTTCAACTTCTGTTGAATTAGTTGCTGCACTATCTTTAGAAGAGGCGTTGGGTGTCTTGTGTTTCTTAGCCTTTGAGGGTGTTGTACTACTTTCAACTGATGTATTGATTGTGTTGCTGTTTGAATTTGTTTTTACAGTTTCTGTGGTAGAAGGAGATGCCTTGTCTGGTAATGAGGTTGTAGTTGAACTGTCTTTAGAAGGGGTCTTGGGAGTCTTCTGTTTACGAGGTTTTGTCTTTGTGCTTTGATCAGCTAAGGCAGTCACTGCATTTTCTACGTCACAAGAATTGGTAGCTGTTGTTTCTTTAGAGGAGGTCTTGAGATTCTTTTCTTTCAGTGATTTTTTTGGGGTCTTGCCATTCTGGTCAGCTGAGGCAGTGTCTGTGATCTTAGCTTCTGAAGTACCGTTATGCGATATGGCTTTAGTAGTCTTGACCTTTGCAGACTTTGATGGATCCTTCTTAGTTTTACTTGTTTTTGTCTTACTGGCCTCTTGAACATTTTTTGTCTTCTTGTCATCAGATGGGCTCTTGACTGTCTTTGATTTAACTGCTTTTGACGCGGAGTTCTTCTGGGCACCTCTGGGTTTTGAAGGGGACTTCTTCACCAAGGCAGTAGTTTTTGAGATCTTTGCTGCTGGTTTCTTTCTGGGCGTCTTTCTGCCATTTGATGGACTCTTGGAGTTTACCGAGGTGATCGCTTCCATCCTTGCAATATCAGCATCTGTTAAAAGTGGCAGAACAATCAAGTACAATCCAATACGCAAACCCTTTTTCAAACACCAGCATGCAAGTTCCATCTCCTATGATTATACAGAATACATAATCAAGGAGCGTGGTTCCATGCAGCCAATAAACGGTTTCGAATCAGTTTATTGGGAATAAAACGAATATGCGTGTGTCTGATTTAAATAAATTGAAAAAAGCCATATTCGGTTTACTAATAAATCGTTTGCACACCCTAGCATATGCCTGTTTTAAAAGGAATATTGGGTCATGAAAACACCTTAAATGGAATATGCTCCCAGAAGGAAGAGTGTTGTAAGCCTGTGCATGCTCAATTCACACAGAATTAGGATAAAATTAACCAATTGTCTCTCATACACTTTCCTAATCATGGCGAAACAACGCGCAAACTTTTGGAGAAACGAGACAAACTTATGTCTTGCAATCATGCAAATGTCATTGAGTTCATCAACGGGAGAAAATGTAGTCAGCAACGTTTTTAAAAAGATTTGTAAAAAAAAAACTTACTGGCTGGCTATCGACATACGCCTGAACAAGTGAAATACAGGTGGAAGACCCTGAAGACTCTGTATTATTCAGCCAAAAGAGGGAATTCCACCAGCGGAGATTTACTCTATGTTATGACGTTGGGAGCCTATTTCTGGGCTGCGTCGCTGACTTATTCGGAATAATGTTGATTGCTATGTAAACAGGAATATGCTCAAAACGTGACATTCTACCTGCATGTAAACAGGTTAAACAGAATTTTTATTTGGGCAATAAACTGATTCAAGACGGTTTATTCTCGACATGAAAACGCACTCAATGTCAGTGACCTTCCTGCCATCTCTCGATCACTCCTCAACTGCCTCTCTGTCTAGTACCCGTCAGTTCCAAGGCAAGTTTCTTCCATTTCTCCACATCCAGACTGCTGTCGGAGTCCGACCCATCTGCATCTGTGGTGGAAGCAGTGGGAATGGAGGAAACTGTGGAAGCTGCCTCTGGTTCAGAGCCTTTCCTTCTCCGCTTGGCTTTAGGGGCTGGAGCATCAGACTTCTGCTTCCGTTTTGCTGGTTTCCCTGCGCCCTAAGTAGACCCAGGACAAAGGGAGATATCAAACAAACAATATCACAGTATCACCACAATAACAGTAATAGACCTTGAAGAAAGCATACCTGTGTGTTCTTCTTAGAAGGTGTCTTGCTATCTTTCTTACTGGCTCTCTTTCCTTTGGGATGGGATGGTGATGCTACCCACCAGTAACAACAAATCAGATCACCATATCAGAGAAGTGCAAAATTCACTGCAGACAACAGTTAATATTTTTGTTGAGCTTAGTTACATGGTACGGTAACGAACACACTCAATGCTGGAGATTGTATCAGGTCATAGCAATATTGCAAGGCTGTGGTCAACTATCATTTGCTCACAAATACCAATATACAAACCTACCAGTAGAGGGAACTGTTTGCGCATCTGTGTTAGTGACTGGAGTTGCTGGTGTGTTGGTCTTGGAAGTTTTTACCAGTGGTACTGATCTCTGGAAGCAGCAATAGAACATGGACACACACACACAGACACACACACACACACACAGTTTGTGTAATATTACTGTAAATATATAATAATTATATAACATAATAAACAGTTATGGGTCATTCCACGTCAGTTCAACCAGGGCCCCCTCAAAAAAATTACCAGGTGTACCTATGTTACCCAGGAGACACACTGTAAAATTACTCTTATGTAAGATCAATACTTTCCAAGATACAGCCAGTTTTACTGGGGGAGGAGGGTGTCGATTTTGTTCGGCCTCTTTTTTTTGTCAAAGTTCACAAGCCCACAGTGCAAGAACTAAACCATGTAGGAGGCTCAAATTTGGCATGCTGGTACATAAATAGGAATAGTATGTAGCACAATTGTCACGTTTGGTCTGGATAATCCTGCATGGTCATAGCTGTCCCTCAAAGTTGATACAAATTTTATTGGAGTTTTTGGCTGGGCTCTGTTTAAGCCTTCAGAAGACATATTTGTACTCAACATAGTAAGGAAAATAAATCAAGAGCCTGAGATAAGTAGAAACACTCTCACAAAAAGCAATGAACAGAAAATAAATCCCTTCAGGGTCTGAACAGCAGACCTCACAAGTCTGAAAAATAATTTTGGTTATCATTTTTCAGAGCACCCAAACACCTTTGGGAATATACAAAGATTTTTTTAAATATGTTTGTCTTTATTCTCCATGATCCCCTCTTTTTGAAAACACCAATTTGACTTGTCTTATGCAAATCTTTCTTTTTTATTTTCCACCCTGAACATGGGCAAAATGCCCCATTGACATCAATATGTTTTATATAGAGTCACCACACTGCCACCTGTGGTTGTATAGAGTAACCTGTGGTAGCTCTATACAAAACATTTTGATGTCAATGGTGCATTTTGCCCATGTTCAGGGTGGAAAGTGAAAAAGAAAGATTTGCATAAGACAAGTCAAAGTGGTGTTTTTAAAAAGAAAAGATCATAGAGAATAAAGAAAAAAATATTTAAAAAAAATCTTTGTATATTCCCACAAGGTGTTTAGGTGCTCTGAAAATGAGAACCAAAATGATTTTTTAGACTTGTAAGGTCTGCTGTTCAGACCCTGAAGGAATTTATTTTCTGTTCATTGTTTTTAGTGATAGTGTTTCTACTTATCTCAGTAAGGAAAATAAATCAAGAGCCTATGTTGAGTACAAATATGTCTTCTGAAGGCTTAAACAGAGCCCAGCCAAAAACTCCAATAAAATTTGTATCAACTTTGAGGGACAGCTATGACCATGCAGGATTATCCAGACCAAACGTTACGATTTTGCTACATACTATTCCTATTTATGTACCAGCATGCAAAATTTGAGCCTCCTACATGGTTTAGTTCTTGCGCTGTGGGCTTGTGAACTTTGACAAAAAAAAAGAGCCCAAACAAAATCGACACCCCCCCTCCCCCTGTAAAACTGGTTGTATCTTGGAAAGTATTGATCTTACATAAGAGTAACTTTACAGTGTGTCTCCTGGGTAACATAGGTACACCTGGTAATTTGTTCAGAATTTTTGGAGACCTAAGTGCGTGGGCCCTGGTTGAATTGACGTGGAATGACCCTTATATGAAACTGTAGGGGGTGAGTTAATGTTAACATGTTGCATGTAACATAATGAGACTGCATCTTCCTTACAATTTCATCTATGGGAGTTCAATTACTGATTTTTGTTGTTTTAAAGACACACTCAATGTTGATAACAACAGGCTGTTGTGCTGTAGTTGGACTAAGCTTAGATCCTGCTGGAAGACTGAATATGACAGTTACATGACGTAGCCATAATAAGACAGGATAAAGTAAGCTACACAACCATACATAGCCTACAAATGCATACACACAAATGCCAGGAGTGATGCATAGCCATAATTTATAACACAAGCCTTATATCTGAGCTGTCGTGTTGACAGGTGTTGCATATGTTATAACACCTGTCTACACTCTAGTTCAGGCATTTCCCTGTCTGATCTTTAGATGCAGCTGAGCAACTGCTTACCTGGGTCTCCTCATCGTCACTGGAACTTGATATACTGCTGGAAACTTCAGCAGCCTTGCTTCCGCTCTGCGACCCCCTGAGTCCAAAACATAAGCGTTAAAGCACGACAAATAATGTATGGAATAAACAATTAGTTGTTTACAATGTCTATTACTCACGCGGTCCATTTGTTATAAATATCACGTAAGGAAGTGCTTGCCACACCTTCTTCCCCCTGCAACATGTCCCACTTGATCAGACAAATAAACATGAAGCGCTGTAGCCTAATCAGCATTTGAAACAATGTTACCGTTTTTGGACCTGAAACAAAAACAATGTGTCAATGTTTCGGCAAGAAAAGAAAGAGTGTGGAAACCTTAGGAATATGCTTTTTGAGCACGTTGGCTGCTTTCTCGTAACCGTTGTCCTTCAGATGCCGGTAGATTAAGTTCATCAATGCGTCACTAACATCAGGTTTATCCAGAGAAGCCATATTTCAAATAATAAGAAATTGTGGCCGAAATGTCAGATCTATTCTGTGAAAACCGAAACTACATTGGTACGATCATGTTGCTCTAAATCCCACGTTGTTAAACTTTAACCTTTGAACTGAAGGCGCCATTACGCCCCTGCAACGCTATGCATGCTGGTTAATGTAGTCGTTTGTATACAATACAAGAACACTAATCGTAATCCGATACTGCCGAACTACAAAGTTGGAAGATATCCGAGATATCCTGTAGATGTCGCCTTGCGCGTAGATATCAATCATAGACTGTATTATACATTCTTATGTCTATATGATAAGAATCAGAACGGATGAATACGGTTCATAAGCCTATCTATGGTCTTCCGCTTCCCAGCATGCTTCGCTGACGCCGCCATCTTAGTACAGGGTTCCGATCTTAGACGGTATAAATCTCTCCTTTCTGTGCTAAACTAACCTCCGGCCCTCCCGTTGACCAGTTCTAAAGATGCCAGACTTTTGTGCTGCCTTTGGATGTTCCAATGAAAGGAATGAGAAAACAAAAAAACAAGGAATAACATTTCACAGGTGAGTAGGCTAGTTGTTTTAGATGCTGATTTATAGGTAGGTAGTACTATGTCCCCGAATTGCACTGTCGTTACAAAATATGTTTTGTTTGTAGATTCCCAAACGATAAATTGAGGCGAAATGCATGGAAAGCAGCAGTGAGGAGGAAGGAGTTTGAGCCAACACACCGTACAGTGCTTTGCAGCTTTCATTTTAAACCTGAGGATTTTGACAGGACTGGACAGACAGTCCGTATAAAGGAAGGAGTGATCCCATCTATTTTTAAGTTTCCTGATCGTCTTTCCAAAGTTAGTGCCACGACAATTTCTTATTTAATCTAATTTAATTTTCATTTTTACTACCCATGTGTGTAATGACCACTTTTTCTTTAGCTACCTAGGTCTACATCATCAAGCAGGACATCAAACAAGGCAGCTACAGAATGTCCAGGTCCAGGGTCAGGTAGGCCTACTGACAGAGGACTTGGAGAACTCGACCTCAGTGAGAGATCAATCTCTGTGAGTGAAATATTTCTTTATACACCTTTGTTGGATGCTGGACTGATGTTAAAGTGAAGTTTATAAAAGTGATGACTCGTTTGAAGTTGAAAAAATGTAAAAAAAAAAATCAGGATCATCATAGGCCTATATGCCTTTGACTCAGTTAAAGCAAAACTGAAGTTAGTTGAATCTCAGGAGAAGTTGAAAAAATTACGACGGGACTAGAATTTAAACTTTCCTTTTTTTCTAGCTACCTAGTACATCCAGGTCACACAGGACATCAAAGGCTACAGAATTCCCACCTCCACAGTCCTGTACACCTGTCCGAGGACTCAGTGAGGTGTCAATCTCAGTGAGTGAAATCATTTTTGTTTTAAATGTATTTGTTGGATGCTCGGTTGATGTTACAGTGAAGTGTATAAAAGTCAGGAGACTTGGTTTAAGTTATTGACAATTGAAATACTTTTAAGGATCATGGGTAGCCTATGCCTTGGACCGAGCTAAAGCAAAACTGAAGTTAGTTGAATATCAGCAGAAGGTGGAAGAAGTACGACAAGACTTAAGAATTTAAAATCTCCCTTTTTTCTAGCTATATAGTACATCCAGGTCAAGCAGGACATCAAAGGCAGAATTTCTACCTCCACAGTCCTGTACACCTGTCCGAGGACTTAGACCAATCGACCTCAGTGAGGAGTCCATCTCAGTGAGTGAAATCATTTTTGTTTTAAACATATGTATTGGTGCTGGGCTGTTACAGCGTTTATAAAAGTCAGGAGACTTGGTTTAAGTTATTAAAAATGTAAATATTTTTCAGGATCATGATTATGCCTTGGACCCAGCTAAAGCAAAACAGAAGCTAGCTGAGTATCAGAAGGAGGTGGAAAAATTACGACGGCAATTAAGAAATGCCAGGGACAGGGAAAGAAGACATAAGAAGACTGTGAACTCCTTGTTAAAGGTTTTAAAAGGCAAAAATATATTAACAAAGGAACTGCTGAAAAACTTGAGGACTTCATATCAGAGAAAAGTTTAGGTAATGTATTGATGTTTTTTAAAAAAAGCTACATCATTAGGCCTACGATATTATTATATCTCTGGCTGAGTTTTTTGCATGTACTGTTCTTGCTACTTACAAATATTGTTTGCAACAAGGTTCAATTTTGTCAATTTTACATTACATTGTACAGATAGGTGATAAATTAGAGAGAAAACCTGGATAAATGAGTGGAGAATGCACACTCGTGCATTGCATGGTACTGTTATGATGCGGGAAAGACCAATGCTCGCTCTTTGCCTAGGGGTTGTTGTGAACTAAAACTAAAGCCTTCCGCACCTCACAACATGACCAAAACAAACACAGAAAGACCCTATCTGCTAACCCTACACACTAGCCCTACCTGTGGTGCACAAACTTGGAAGTAGGTCCTAACTGTGGTGTGTGTGTGTGTGTGTGTGTGTGTATGCGCATGTCAGCTTGACAGGAGCTTCAACTGCAGTGTGCTGGCACTCCCTGCCCAGTACTTCTCCAATACACCAGCGCTATGGCTAGACCAAGCGTCGGTTTTCATGTAGTAGGTATCTGTCTAGGATAATTTAATTTTGATTATTACTTGAACAAAGAACTTGTTGAGGTTGTCTATTGAATGAATTATTGACTATTTAAGTTGTTGAATGAATATGTTTGGTTTGATTTAAACTATCCCAATATATGATTTGAGATTTATAAAACATTTGTGTTGGTTGTTTAATGGATAATCTAGCTAGCTGTGGCTAAACTTTGGCAGCAATTACTGCCTGGTACCCCTGAGTAAATGCCATATTTCAAATTTAAAAATAAGACTTCAGTTTAGCACGATTACACCATGATGATACCAGAGCTGCTTTAGGGTGTACACTGGGCACAGTTCATTTTTACCGTGCCGGAGTATGGTTCTTTCTCGTTCTTGGCCCGCACTCACACTGGGTACTGTCAAACTGTATCCAGGCTCGGTTGAGCCGCTGTGCTCTAGAATCAATCTTTGCATAGGTGCGATCATGAGTCCAACCGTATCGTGCCACCTCCTAAAGCAGACCCGGGCAAGGATAAGCATATCGTGCCGGGTACAGTACTGAGCGAACACACTGGTCAAACAAACCGGACTTTGGGGGTCAAACATACTGTACTAGGGGTCAGTATGGATGGCATGGTGTGAGTACGCCCTTTGTCACAGTGGTATATGTGCACATACCGCTTCAGTCAGGGCCACTAGGAGCTCTCTTTTTAATTCCATCAGTGCCTAAAGTAGGAGCACATGTTAACGGACGTACACAGTCTTTAAGTTAATTTGAAATGCTTACCTGAAATAACTGTGTAAATAATATCAGTACAACTTACTTGTAATATTAACATGATAGTGGCTCTTTGAAAAACAGTACCTTCCATACCTATCGGATGTAGTTGTGAAAACAAAATTAGTACACATTTACCTGATATGACATTTAATTGTGTTTGAAAAGTGCAACACATGACTAAGCTCTCTCTTTTATGAACTCCAGATGGATGGAACAACAGTCCAAGCACTTCAAGAGTGTTGTGGTCCGCTGTGGCATTGCTCCAGGAAACGCAGGCAACGCCCAAGCACAGGATGGCCCCATGTGTCTGTCAGCTGTTGACATGTCATCTGTGGTACCATCTGAGGACTATGACATTGCATCCTCTCCTTTTGAGAAAGTCGCTGGTGTTGAGTTAGACCATAGCTATTTACAAACTAGCTTTGGGTGTTTAACCAAGAACACTCATGGCATGAGGCAGCTTACATGTGATGTATGCCATAGCAGTTTGGTTTCTAAGGCTGTACCAGCATAATAACTACCACCCGGTGACCTTGACAGACATTTCCAAGGACCAATTCATAGGTAGGTCGACTGAGCTCTGCATCCGATGACCATCAAACATTTAATCAATAGCACATCAGTGCATTGTGTCTCTCTCAAACAGTGTTGTCAAAGCAGTCAGGTTTGGAAGACATGTTTTTGTATTTTTAAGTATAGTTTTGGGGCTTTTTGCCTTCATTCAGATAGGATAGAAGATGGGCAGGAAGCGAGGGGGAGATAGAGATGGGGTAGGATTGGGAAATGACCCGGGCCGGACTCCAACACCGGTACCCGTGGGCACTTGGACTCGTGTGAAACGGGAGCTGTAGCCACTTCTGCCACAGCGTTTCTCATATGGAGATACATTTGCAGATTATTTTGCAACAAATAACTTCACCTCAAAACCACTGTGTTATTGCCAACTTCCTGCACGTTGTAGGCCAATTTCCTTTAAAAATTAAAGATGTATATCATTTTCATCATAATGTGAAGGGAAATTGCTATCCCTTTAAATTGAGTTTAATTTGTTTTCATCTGATTAAGCTTTGAGCGTTTTGAGCTTTGAACTTTTCATTTGAGAAAAACTTTTTAATAAAACATGCTTCATGAAGTACCCCATTGTAAGGGATCTGATGTATTTTTGTAGCATTCATTGTAGTAACTACTCCAGAAATAACTTTCCTAAACTGAGTATATATTTGTGCATTATCTCCTCACTACCTTTTAAATTAAACCATGCTTGTTCAGTCACCTAGTTTCAATGAGACAGCTCTGGTCCAGCAAAGTAATTTGAAGCGTAAACATTTTTTCCTCTCTCCAATTATCCTTGTTTAACCACAGTATATTTTCACTTTGAGCCACATTTCTGCTGAATGCTTGAGACTTACTGCTTCATGGTGGTCTTCATGGTGGACTATTCATGTCCGCAGTTTTACACGTCACTATAATGTTGATGAGGATGAGGGGGAAACTAGAAAGGTGTGATCCAACATTGAGGAGAGCAGCTAAATCACACTGCTCTTCTCACTTGAGCCACAAGTTGAGGTCTGGTCCCTTCTCATCAATCTGTATCTCCGATTCTTGGTTTGAGTTTTGAGGTTTAAAAAAAACAAAAACAAAAACCGTAGCGCTCCTCAGTCTACCAATCACACACACACACACACACACACACACACACACAAACGTATGGCGACACTACAGTAGATACCTTTTTTCTGTTCTAGAATTCCTCTCACTTTTACAATGATACAGGACCACAGTGGTGGCCACCCACTCCTCAGACAAATAAAATACACAAGTTGAAAGCTCTTCACTCTTGGTTCTGGCCCCATCAGATAGAAGGGGCACAAGTGTGTTTGTACGAGAGAGCAGAGAATGGGCAGAGAGAGACATGGGAACCATGTGTGTATATATGACTGGCCGGATGAGGGATAAGTGAAATGAAACATTCATCCATTATGCAAGATAGCATTTTGTGTATGCATCTACATAACTTGCTTGTAAGTGTCCTGTCTTATGTGTGCACATTGTAGTTATATTGGTCCTTATTACACTGAGAGATGAAGTTTGTAATGGGATATATCACTGCTGCGTCTGTCTGTTTGTATGAAGAAATTTAAAGGGTGGTCAGATATTACTCGAGGCTGAAAGAGGTTCATTCATTACCAGTGAAACCAGTAGGAGCATGAGGAGCCTCATGGTTCCCAGCAGCACAGAGCCAAAAGAGAGATGAGTTTGGTTGAAATGCCATCCGAGCAGTCTAGTCTAAGCACTAACATCTCTCACACACGCACACACACACACACACACACACACACACACACTTTATACTAAGGTCTACCCCTAACTCAAAAGCAGTGGAATCAAGGTTCTCAGGGTTTCCCTATCCTGTTGGTTTGAGTGCGTGGGTGTGGTGTAATGTGTGTGTGTTTGAGTTATGTATCTCTCTGTGTGAATGTGTGTGTTTCTGTGTGTGTGATTCAGAGTGTTTATTCAGGCTAAATTCATGAAGGGTGGTCTGTTCTTTCAGGAAACAAAAACCCACCTCACATTCCTCAGATCCAGCCACATGGATGTGTGTGTGTGCTTTGTGTTTGAGGTACTTGTAATTTAAATATGAATTTCTATTGCATTGAGGGGCAGTCTGAGTCTGTGTGTGTATGTGTGTGTGTGTGTGTGTGTGTGTGTGTGTGTATGTTCCTCTTACTTTTGTGTGGGTGATTATGGACAGGCACTGTTTTATTATTGGGAGGCCCCTTGAAAGTGACTCCATCCCTGTGCAGTGTGGTCTCTGATACCTGAGAGTGGAGACACAGCCTCAGATAAGCCTGGGCCTCAAAGTGTGAGAGAGGCCAACCTTCAGGTACCACACACACACAAACACACACACACAAACACACACTTACACACACAGAAGGAAAAGAGGGTGCTTTTTCTCTAGCAATGCCAGGTCCTATAGTCTCTGCGTCTGTATCACTGGGCTCATAACCTTTGAAAACCTTGTACTTCCCCCTGGCCCCTCCACTGGCTAAACTTGAGTCTGAAAAAGTCACGTGGACTGGCAGCATGATTCCATTCGAGTCAGATGATCACATGAGCAAGATAGTCCACTAATTAAATCAGGGTACATATCACACACACACACACACATAAATACAGGCAGACAAGTTTTGGAAAGTGTGTGTGTGTGTGGGGGGGTACACTTTTTACTTAGAAAAAAGAGAGAAAGAAGGAAAGAGAAAGGGAGAGAGAGAAAAAGAACAGATAGAGGGCTATTGTGAGAGGTGAGGTGAGCCGGTTTACTGGAAGCATAAAAACCCAGGCAGGTGTTCACATGGCAGCCTTTCTGCCCGTCTAGCTCCCTCTGCTCAGCCAAAGCCAACATCTAGGGCAAGCTGCCTGCCGCTCAGCTCTCAAACGAGCTTCATCTAATTATTTCCGCCCGTGATTATTCACTCTGCTGGGATACGAGTGGGAGGAGAGTAGAAAAAGAGGGGATAGAAGGAATAGGGAGAAAGAGTGGAAGATGGAGTGATGGGAAATGGACAGGATGAGAGAAGAGGGAGAGTAAGGGGGGATAGAAGGAAGAGGGTAAAGAAAGCAGAGGAAAAGGCCAGTAGGTGACTGCTGTTTCTGCTCATGTCTGACATCTGAGCAGTGTAATTTAGTGTGTGTGTACAGATACATGAAAAAGCGACTTACAGTAAGTACAGTAATTGAGTAAATGTACTCAAGTAATGTCCACCACTGGTGTGTGTGTGTGTGTGTGTGTGTGTGTGTGTGTGTGTGTGTGTGTGTGTGTGTGTGTGTGTGTGTGTGTGTGTGTGTGTGTGTGTGTGTGTGTGCGCGCACACACATGTTGGGGTATGTTCCTCTACCACATGGAATGCAAAAATGTAAGTACCCTATGTTAGGAAATCCAACAACTCATACTAACAGTATTCAGACACACAGGGTGACCATAAAATGGTCTGTCATGTTCATATGAGAAATTTTGTCTTTTCCTAAGACGTTTCACCAATGCCAGACTAAAAGCTTGACAAAAACATCCTGACAGCAGTGCTTGCAAAGTATTACCCCAATATCACATTTAAGATGAGCCTTTTTTTATGACAAGCAGCACATTCGTGTCACACACATTTCAAGTTTTAAGCCTAATTTTGGTAGCCTGGGTGAACCCAGGCGAACCTGTTAGCAAATTAGAATTCTCAACTCTGAGATAACTCTGAGAACTTGATTCTGAAGAAAGTACATATCCATATCTGTTTAACTCTGTCGCCATCAGCGAAACCATTGGTTGTGTCGAATGCACATGAATTGATTGGATCCTGGGTTTTTGCTTATTCGGATACAGGTGTCAGTGGGATCCTTGTCAGTGGGACCCGCAGAGCAAATTCAGATTTGCTAACAGGTTCATCAGGGTTTATTGTATTTTTTGTGGCTTTACTGCACCTAACGGAGCACTTGTGTGATGCCACTAAATAGCTTCCTCAGTTTGGAGTT
The DNA here is from genome assembly GCF_017589495.1 of Alosa alosa. NCBI lineage: Eukaryota > Metazoa > Chordata > Actinopteri > Clupeiformes > Clupeidae > Alosa > Alosa alosa. The sequence continues at coordinate 13,241,221 of NC_063209.1, read as the reverse complement.
GCAACACATATGACTGCAAAAGACAAACAGTCACAGAGCCAAGTGTTCATGCCACTGAGCCAAAGTCTTTGAATGGGGATTAGGTGTAACACAACCTCATGTTAGCTGCAGAGCCAGCCTAGTCTCTCTCAGGTCTCATAAGGACAGTTCATGGAGGTCACTGATGAACACCATAGGGACAGTCAGACACAGCTACTGTATGTAAGCTGAGTGTGTCCAAGCTAACGCAACGCAGATTTATTTTTCAGCTGAATGTCTGTAAAAAAAAAACCCCAAGGCAGACAAATAGTTTTTAACAAGAAAAAGAGCAGACCTTCAAAGTGGCAAATTAAGTATTTTATTATATGTGGAATCACACATGTTCAATCTTCCCGCAGTAAACGGAAAGGTTTGCTGATTGTGTTAAGCTTTTTTAAGTCCTAACAGGATATGTGCTTTTACCGCTTCTTAAGTGGTCTGCCAAGTAAAATATTCAGATGTTTTAACACAGCCCCAAGTTATTTGTCTCTTACTGACTTGAGGAATGAATTGCCTGAAGTTTGTTTATGGTATTTGAAATGTATTATATGACATTTGAATGACACAGTGGCAACAACTGCAAAAGAGGCAAGGCAAAATGTATATTATAAATATCTAATGAAAGTTTGATAATAATGGATGAAATGGAGAATATATGTGAGATTTGGAAGGAAACATTTGTATTGGCCTTAAACGTTATTGCGGATACACCATCAGATGCTGAAACAAAGGTTCACTTTTGGACATATTATTACTGGATGTGTGAATAAAGAAGCAAACAATTTCTGGTCAAAATATCTCACCTGGCATTTTTACACCCCTAACTGCTTCTATTTCAAGTAAACTGCGTCAGAAACCTTCTCCATTAATACCTCTTGTAAACATGTTATTGGTTTTAACACAAAATTAAAAGTATTATTTGTGACACTGTGGCATGTGTGGTATTTGGCTTTTCAGCTGCCAAGCAGCTCAGATACAGCCGCTTCAAAGCTGGTGTTGACTCTGGAGGACCTGTGTTTGCACTGCCCACTACTGCTGCCCTGCCAGAGAGAAATAATAACGCATCGCGGCCCTGACACATCGGGCAAGATCAGGTGCTCGCCCGGCATTTGGCATAATTTACGGTCAATACACACACACGGTCACAAACACACACGCTTGCAAAAAAGACAAAAACACAAATAAACAAATTGTATGAGGGTGTGTGTGTGTGTGTGTGTGTGTGTGTGTGTGTGTGTGTGTGTGTGTGTGTGGCCATGTGTGTGTGCGTGCGTGCCTGAGGGCACATACTCTATATGTCTGTCTACTGACATTACCCAAAAGCCCAGCAGCTTTCGTGTACAAGCTATAGTGTAGCTTAAGTGTTAGATAGTTTAGTTTAAGTTCTTGTTGGGCGCATTAATAGCCCACTCAAAAGCCTAATTGTACAGAATCAAGTCAAACCTACTGTACCTTTTTTGTAAATTCCTCTGGCGACATCACTTCACCTCATGCAAAGTCTGACTCATCCGTCTGGGGTAATGGGCCGAGGGAACATCGTCTGACCTGAATACACTGATAGTTGAATGTGCACACACCAAAAGAGTAGACTTGTTGCTTTTTTTCCCTCCCGGGTGTTATGATTGCCCACACATGTCAGTGTGGACACACACACACACACATACAGAAAGACACACTTCACACCTAAAGAGTAAATAAATGACTCTTATCCCTCCCTTGGTGTTTTTATTACCTACACACATCTGCACATACACTAATACGAACACTCTGACACAGACACATACACAAACACACACACACACACAGACACACACTCACTCTTACTTGAAGTCTGGACGTTAAGAACCTCTGTATGCTGTTGTCCCTTTCCTCGGATGACTGAAAGATTCCTGCCTCTAATGAAATACACACACACATAGACAAACACACAACTGTCATCCTGTGATCCACATCTATGCAGACTGCTGACCGCCTCCTCTCGGAAAAACACACAGGTAAACATCAACCTCAGAGGCCCTTTCCCCTTGATCCAGCTCAACTGCCTCTCCCTTACCTCCTCTCACTTTCTCATTCCGCTCATTCCTCCTCTCCTCAATCTCTCTCTCTCTGCTCCCTCTTCCCATCACTCATTCTCTCTCTTTAATTCCTTCCCTCTTTCCCTCTCTCTATCCTCCACTCTCCCACAAATGACCTTTGATACTCTCACCTGAGGAGGGGTTCAGCATGGTGCTGCCCGTCTCACTGGCCCAGTGCTCGCTGCTGCCTCTGGTCAACTTCCTCTGCTCTCCGTCCAAGTCCCTTTTAAGTAGGCGCCTTGTCCTCAGGCAAACCAGCACCTGCAAGCACCTCTCTTTAACATGCAAATGATTCAAAACCAAGTTGTAAAAAGTTAATAATCTGACATTGGTGTTACATTCACACAGTTAAGGGTGTGTGTAACAACATATCCAGGTATAATTTCTCAATATGAAGGCAGAGCTTGTTTGGAATAGCAACATAATATGAAAAATTATACTTGTGCGCTGATGTTATATCTAATTGTTATTCAGCTAAACATTTGATTATGCTGCAAGCTAAAACGTCAGTCATACAGTCTTAAAACAAATTACTGTAACTCATGTTGTCACATTTCAGTGTCCAGATAGGGACAACACAGTTTGTGTTGTTTCCAACACATTGAGTTTGTTATTTGTTACGCAATATGCGTTGAAAATAACAAAACTTGCATTGAAAACAACACAACTTGCATTGTTTTTTTTTTAAACACATCTCTGTGTCCAGATTGGGACAACACCGTTTGTATTGTTTCCAACACATTAGTTTTAAGAGTGTAGCAACATCTACAACCTGTCCCCTTAGAATTATAAGCCTCTATCTACGTTTTGAGATCTGAGATATTGAGCTTCAAAGTCTTAGAATACCATAGAGTTATACTGATAAGCAGAACAAACCTCTATAGATATAATGTCCAAAAATGCATACAACTACAAGAAACACCTCACCTCACCTTCTTAATGTGTCACAGAATAAGAATATGTCAGTAACTCAATTTTGACCAAAATGTCAGATAGAACCTTATAATTCTACAGCAGAATCATTGGTAATAGTGAGTAGTCGGAGATGCTAATGATTGGTTTCATATACTCATAGGAGATATGATAAATCATTGTGCCATTGCCATAAACAGGATAAGTAGAGGTTGTAGCCTCCAAGATAGAAACATTTTGCACAAAGACTCTTTATTATTTATTCCTCTCTCTCTCTCTCTCTCTCTCTCTCTCTCTCTCTCTCTCTGTGTGTGTGTGTGTGTGTGTGTAACAAACATCAACAGTTGTTGCCTCCTGCCTTGCCACTCTCTCTCTCAGCACCCACATCCCTCACTAACCAACAACAGCAGTTGTCCTGTAAAAGGAGGTCTTATGAGGAGGTAGAGTCCTGAACAGTATCCCTGTCACAGCCCCACACTGGGCCCCTGAGCTCAAGGTCCCAGCCCCCTGGAACAGAGTCAGCCTGTGCAGACTATGCAGGGCCCCTGGCCCCCTCCCCATAAAGACCATGTTGTGAACAGAAGAATAACAGCACTTAGAGCTGCACATTTCCAAGTTGATAAGTTCAGTTTAAAGAGTTCATAAAAAAATCACATCAAGGACTAAAATTACACAGACATCAAGGACGGACAGACAGGCATCAACAAGACAGACGGGCATGGAGACATTAGTTTTGGTGCCTATTTCAGATTTTTTTTTTCGGGTGAGATGCTCATCCAGTTTAAACAGAAGAGAATATTATTTTTTTAGACACACATTTGTCATAGGCTAGTAGTTGTAACAGCAGGCTGGTAGTATTGAAGGCTACTTGTCTCGAAGAATGCCCACTGCCTCGAATTTTCTGTAGAGTCATGTTGTTTTCTTAGGCAGGGGTGGCTGCCAAAAACCCAGGGAGGTTGGTGCATCCGATTTCAATGGACCGGCAAAAAACGGGCGGGGTTACAACGACCAAGATTATGCTATTACACAGTACAAATGTACTCTTAAGGTTGGTCTGTGTTAAACTGAATAAGACTGAAGATTCGCGTGAGACTCGAGCTGAATACCTCCAGAGGAAACAGACCTCCCAGGTCTGGAGACGCCCGACATTTGTTTTTTTAAATTCAAGTTCAAGTTAGTAAACTACCTTATTACATCTCATCCCAACAATGTCAACGTTGTTTGTAGGTTGATTGAAAAAAGGTAGGGTAGGCTTGTTTCATATTTTCATACCGTCCTCTTAGAGCTGCGCTCCGTTGCCATGGGAGTGTCTGCGCTAACGGGGCTGTCCGTAGTTAGTTTGCTCAGTCTGGGCTACCTCTCCTGGGACTGGACAAAGCCTAACCAAGTGGAGAGCGAAGTCGTGCCAGAGCCGGGAGAGCCGGGGAGTCCGTCATATCGACCCCCGCATATCATCTTCATCATGACTGATGATCAGGGCTACAACGATATCGGGTATCATAGCAAAGACATCCGAACACCAGTGCTGGACAAGCTCGCGGCGCAGGGCGTGAAGCTCGAGAACTACTACATCCAACCTACCTGCACACCCTCGCGTAGTCAGTTCATGACAGGCAGGTGAGAGACCTTGGCACAGTGCCAAATCGTCTTGTGACTTAAAGCAATACAATGTCAAAACCTATAAAATGCTATTTGTTTAACAAGCCATTGAACATTAAACGAAATAAGTTTTGCATGCACACCTGGTTCCTGTTACCTGTTTCCGTGGCAAAAACACGTGGGTGTGTGTGTTTTTGTATATCTTTTTTGCTTGTGTGTGTGTGTGTGTGTGTGTGTGTGTGTGTGTGTGTGTGTGAGAGAGAGTGTCTAAATACCAACTGTGTGCCACTCCTTGCAGGTACCAGATCCACACAGGGCTCCAACATGGGATTATCCGGCCCCAGCAGCCCAACTGCCTGCCTCTGGATCAGGCGACGCTGCCCGAGCGGCTGCAGCAGCTGGGCTACTCCACGCACATGGTGGGCAAGTGGCACCTCGGTTTTTACAAGCGCGCCTGTCTGCCCACGCGCCGCGGCTTCCACTCCTACTTCGGCTCGCTCACGGGGAGCGTGGACTACTACACCTACTGGGCGTGCGATGGCCAGGCCGTGTGCGGCTTCGACCTCCACGAGGGGGAGCGTGTGGCGTGGGGCAGAGGTGGGATGTACTCCACGCAGCTCTACGCTCGGCGCGTGCGGAAGATCCTGGCGGCGCACGACCCCGCCGAGGCGCCGCTCTTCATCTACCTCTCGTTCCAGGCCGTGCACACTCCGCTGCAGTCGCCCCGCTCCTACATCTACCCGTACCATCGCATGGGCAACGTGGAGCGCCGCAAGTACGCCGCCATGGTTACGGCGGTGGATGATGCGGTGCGGAACGTGACCGCCGCGCTCCGCAAGTACGGCTACTACGACAACAGCGTGATAGTCTTCTCCACGGACAACGGAGGCCAGCCGCTGTTTGGCGGGAACAACTGGCCGCTGCGGGGGCGGAAAGGAACCTACTGGGAAGGGGGCGTGCGAGGGTTGGGGTTTGTGCACAGCCCCCTCTTGAGGCGCCCTCGTCGCATCAGCCACGACCTCTTACACATCACAGACTGGTACCCCACCCTACTCAGCATCGCTGGGGGCAACCTGAGCGGCCTCACCACAGGATTGGACGGCTATGATGCCTGGGCATCCATCAGCGAGGGCGTGGCATCGCCACGGCAAGAGATCCTCCACAACATCGACCCCCTCCACAGCCCCGCCCCGCACGGCTCCCTGGAGGAAGGCTGGGGATTGTGGGATACGTCCGTGCAAGCAGCGGTTCGCGTGGGTGACTGGAAGCTGCTGACGGGAGACCCGGGCTACGGCGACTGGACACCCCCGCAAATGCTGTCCAGCTTCCCGGGCGGCTGGTGGAGCCTGGAGCGCCACACTGCGCCACGCCGCTCGCTCTGGCTCTTCAACATGACCGCCGACCCGTACGAGCGGCGAGACCTGTCCGGGCAGCGGCCCGACGTGGTCAGGCTGCTCCTGGCACGCCTGGCCCTCTACAACCGGACCTCCGTGCCCGTGAGGTACCCGCCGCAGGACCCCCGCGCCCAGCCACAGAACAACGGGGGAGCCTGGGGGCCCTGGGCTGCGGATGACGAGGAGGAGCAGGACTGGGGGAAGTTGTCCCAGCTCAGGAGTAAGGAGAGGAAGGGGAAGTGCAAACAGTGCAGCATGAAGGCCTTCTTCAAGAAGCTCAACGCCGGCATCATGTCCAACAGGATCTAGACACGGGTGTATGTAACATGTTTGCACGGGTCACATGGGAAAGACTATTGTCTTTGTAAGGAAAACAGAAAGCAGTGTTTGTGTCGATGTGTGGAAATGTGTGTGTGTATGAGATTGAACTGGTCTGTCTGTCAGTGCTTGTGCAAAGTAGGAGTGTGTGTGTGTGTGTACAGTATGTGTGTGTGTGTGTGTGTGTGTGTTAATGTGTGCACATCTGTTGGGTAGGAGGAGTTATGTTACACACAGAACCAGCAATAAATTGACTTCAACCAGAGACTAGTGAACATTTCACTTCATCTGTGGATTTAATTAGTCCCAGGCCTTTACTTACAGGCCATTTCTAAAATCTTAGTCTACCTGCTGTCCACACGACTGTTATGATATAGTTTTTATTATAGAATAAACTGTTCATTATTATTTGGTAAATGTTGCATTTGTGGATAGGAGAATGAATGGACTTCTGAGTGGATGAGTTAAGAAATACACAGATGTTTAATTAGCCTTTTGAAAATATAAATCACATTGTCACTATATTGTAAGAAATGTTTGAAATAAAAGTGTTTATTAATGACAATTAAATAGTTGCTTTCAAACCCTAACCTAGTATCCATTTTAAGGCCATGAAGGGATTTTTTCATGAAACAGAAAGTATGAATATGTATCTTTCAGGAACTAAGATTGGTTTTTAGGGGTTGACCAATAACTTCACAGTTGTAAACCAATGCTTCATTTCATAATTTATCTGTATAACACTGCCCCCTATGGGTGAAATACAAATTCGTTCACAATAACAGGTACCTGTCAAGTTTCGAAACTAATTTTGCATACATTGTAGGCTATTTTTCAAAGGACAAGATACTGTGCAGTTGTTGATACAGATGACTGTGATAAAACTGGCTACTTGGAATCTGGGGCACTTCAGACTAGACCCCATGTCATAATACTTGAGTAGCCTAATATATATTTGTTTTATTTATTTTATTATTATTATTATTTTTTTTTTTTTTTTAATTGAGTAGCCTAATATTCGTGAGGGTTTGAGTGTGCGTATAACTCCAATAATCCTGGTTACTTTATATAATATCGGCGTCAGTTGCCTTCGAAGTGATAGGCTACCTTTTAAATCTGCGTCAGGTTTTTTTTTTTTCATTCAAGTTTAAATGCCTCGCCCAGCATACTGCCAAGGACTAATCCGAATGTTTCTCCGAATGGCTGGCCTGGCCTGCCATTAGATCAGCTTTTGGATCAATATGGATACGAGGTGGTTATCATGAACAGGATAACAGAATGACTGCGTCATACTGAGGTGTGGTGAGAAGCTCGAATGTGTGAGGTAACATATCTTGGTGATCTGATCTGTGCCTGTCGAGACTGGGCTAGGCTGAACGTGTGTCACTCAAAGTGTCATATGGGTTGATCGAATTTTTTTAAACGAACCCAAGACGTAGGCTAACTAGTTTGACTGTTGACCCATCGGTTTTTATCATCGACTGACAGGGTGTTATTAGGAGTTCATCGATAACTACTCGTCATAATCTGAAATCCAGGAGAGAGCTATCTATGGCAACCCATTGGGCTCCATGTTACAGTTATCAGTTCAATTCACCTGTTTAGAATTCGGTCTACCATTTAAATGCACGAATCGTTTAAAGTTGTAGCAGGTTATTTTACATTTTACGCATAGCGTAAGCTACATATAATATCTTCCCTCCATCATTTTAAATTATAATTGTTGTTAAAAACTGTTGCAGTTGAAACATTTTTTTATTAGGCCTACAACCCTGTGAACTGGCGCTATGTAGGTAAAGGTAAACTTTAGCCTGGTCTTTCGCAGTAACCTCCCATTTCATGACTATGAGTAGCAGCTCATGGCCATTGGCATTTGTTGCCAATTTTGAATTATGAAAATTCTGTCAATAGCTTCAAGCCTGAGTAAACAACTTGACAATTTGTTAACAATTCGACAATTTGTTAACAATTTGAATTTGAGAAGCGGTCTGGTGGTAACCAGGCTAAGCCTAACTTATGATAGGCTACTTGTAAAGTCAGAACTTGTTGGGGGAAGATCACACGGTAATGGAGTTACACTCCTGCTTTTTGGTGCCAATAAGCAATGAACCAAAATTTAAGACCAATATGTCAGTTGTTATGTGCCTACAATACATGTACACAAAATGGTCTGGTGAAATTAAATCTTTATATGATTTTAAAGCCAGAAAGTGCTCGGTAACGGAGTTAGCCTACAGAAAATTAACATAACTTTTTTTTTTACCTTAAAAGTCAACACCATCAAACATGTGGTTCTCAGAATATAACATTAAAAAACTCATATAGAGTTTCTATACTTGTCTCCTATAATATGACCAAAGATTTAGAGACAGTGTCAAGTTTTGGCGTACAGTAGGCTTCTAAGACATGTACAAATGTTTTTATTGTTAAAACAAGATTTAATTGTGTAAATTGTTCCCAAAAATATATGGGAATATATACTGTATAACAACCGGGAAGTTTTCAGACCCTTTCAAGTTTCCCACATTTTGTTTTTCAGATTGATCTTAAAATGGATTAAACCCATTTTTTTCTCATCAATCTACACACAGTACTCCAACACTCCACAAAAAAGTGTGTCATAAATTTCATAAAAGCATGGAGTGTGTCATAAATTTATAAAAAAATAAAAGACTGAAATACATTACATAATTCAGACCCTTCGTTATGACGCTTGCAATTGAGCTCTGGTGCAATAAACGTTATAAACGTTTAAAAAAAAAAACGTTATAACGGGTGAATCAACGTTGAATTATGTGTTGGATTTGCAAATTGAATCAACGTTGATATCGCAACATTATTTCAGCATCCGCCATTTCAACATTGGTGCTGATTTCCTTGATTTCTTATTTTACAACCATTTGTCAACATTTTACAATTAGCATTAAAACAGTGTTTCAACATTGACACAACAACTGACATTATTTCACCTATAATTCAACATTGATTTTCTTGACCTTTTTACAACCAACATTGTTTCAATGTTTGTCTACATACCCTTTTACAACCATTCAGCATTAAACATTGTTTCAACATTGTTTCAACATTGACGCAACAACTGACGTTATTTCCCCTATATTTCAACGTTGAAGGTCGGTCGTGTGCCGGCTGGGACTTCTATCAATGGTCCTTGAGATGCTTCTACAACTTGATTGCAGTCCACCTGTGCCTAAATGAACATTAGTAGGAGAGGACACATCTCTTTATATAATGTCTCACAGTTGTTGGTGTATGTCAGAGTGAAAACCAAGCCACAAGGGTCGAGAGAATTGTCCGTAGACCTGTGAGACAGGGTTGTGTGAAGACACAACCTCCGATAGCCTCCATCATTCTCAAATGGAAAAGTTTGGAACAACCAACAGTCTTCCTAGATCTGGCCGCCCAGCCAAACTGAGTAATCCGGGACGCAGGGCCTTGGTCAGACAGGTAACCAAGGGCCCAATGGTCACTATGAATGAGATCCAGAACTGGATGAGAGAAGTGTAAAGAAGGATTTAAAAAAATAGTACTATATAGTCTGTACTCAGTAATGGATTACATTTCAAACATTACATTTTTGTTGTGTTTCAGCAGGAGAATACTTGTGGAGACTGTGAGGGGGGATACACCACTTTAGTAATGAGTCACTGTGGAGATGGAGGCCAGGGAACCACTGCTTCTAAAAGGCAGCATCCCGAGGACTATGATGTGGAGACGACTGGTTTTAAAAAGAAATGTCTACTTGATGACCGGTACTGGCCCAAAGGAATGACTGACAGCAATAAAGTTCAAGTTTGTTTATATAGCACATTATCATAAATAGAATGTCACTCAATGTGCTTAAATATAAAAGAAAAAGAATGACAGTAATAAATATAGCTGCAAGCAGCAATGCGGGGGCCAAGCAGTGCGCTATAGCAGGAATGGCGTTGCCATGGCATGAGCAACCACTCACAGCAAGTTTGATGGCAATTGGATAAAGAACGGCTGAGAAATAAGCTCATTTACTTTGTTACAGCGCCCCTAGAGGCCAAATTACACCAATGTCCCCAGCGTTCTTACAATCAGCTCCCATGTCCGTCTACCAAGTTTGGACTTCATACACCAAAGTGTTGCTGAGATGTGAGCTCATTTTCTTTATTGCAACACCCCTAGAGGCCAAATGAGACCACTTTCCTTGCATGTCCTCACAATCAGCTAATATGCCCATGTATCAAGTTTGGACTTCATACAACGAAGTGTTGCTGAGATTTGAGCCCACTTCCTGTATTACAGCGCCCCTATAGAGGCCAAATGATGCCAATTTCCTACTGTGTCCTCACAATCAGATACCAAGTCCCTGTACCAAGTTTGGACTTCATACATCAAAGCGTTGCTGAGATACAAGCTCACTTCCTGTATTGCAGCGCCCCCTGTAGAAGCCAAATGACGCCAGTTTCCTAGTGCATCCCCACAATCAGGTACCAAGTCTCTATACCAAGTTTGGACGTCGTACATCAAAGCGTTGCTGAGATACAAGCTCACTTCCTGTATTGCAGCGCCCCCTATAGAGGCCAAATGATGCCAATTTCCTAGGGCGTCCTCACAATCAGATACCAAGTCCCTGTACCAAGTTTGGACTTCATACATTAAAGCGTGGCGAGATGTTAGCCCACTTCCTGTTAGGCGCATCGTCAGCCGTGTGTAATTGGCTGTCAAGATACCAAGTCCCTGTACCAAGTTTGACTTCATACATTAAAGCGTTTAGATGTTAGCCCACTTCCTGTTAGGGCGGCATCGCGCCATGTGTAATTGGCTGTCACGGGCAAACAAACTTGAAAATAAAAAATCGTTTAAAAAAGTATCGTTTGTGCGGCTCGGTCTGAAGATCATCTCCGCCAAGTTCTGTGAAAATCGGATGAAATTTGTAACCTGAAATCTGAAATTTGTAACCTGTAATCTGAAACTTTTCGTAGAGTTTGGACTAAATCCAATATGGCGGAGGTCCAATATGGCGGAAAGTGACGGGATAGGGGTCGATGAACTCGAGATTGTTCAAGGATTCAGAAGGATCACGCGCATGAACGCATGTCCAGCTTTGAACTGGTGGTGGCGCTAGAGTGTTCAATGTATATGCATGAAAATTGCTGTGAGTGATTGGGACAGTGTCCTGACTAATGGTATCAAGTCTTGTTATGTTAACTCAAAGCATCACCTAGATGTTTGTCCACTTCCTGTTTGGCGGCTTCATCACCATATTTGATTGGCTGTCATGGGCAAACAAAAATGAAATTGAAAAATCTGACAAGTATCGTTTGTGCGGCTCGGGGAGAAGATCATCTCCGCCAAGTTCCATGAAAATCGGATGAAATTTCTGACCGCTGAAACTTTTCGTAGAGTTTGGACTAAATCCAATATGGCGGAGGTCCAATATGGCAGAAAGTAACGTAATAGGGGTCATTGAACTTAGGTCGGTCCAGGGATTCCAACGGTGCCTTATATGTGAAAATCGGACGCACCATTCAATGGTCACATGCGTGAATGCAATCCAGGTTCGACCCATTGGTGGCGCTAGAGTGTTGGGCATAGAGTTCTGGAAATGTTCTGGTGAGAGTGATCATGGGACAGTGCTGAATCAGTGTGCCAAATTTCATAACTTTAGACCCAGCGGTTCAATTTTTCGCCAGATTTTGACCTGTTGGTGGCTAGATGGCTGGGTTTAGAGGTCCGTAAATGAGTGTGAATGGTCAGTGGAGTGTCCCGAAACTTTCTGTCAAAAAATCTGCACTTTTTAGCCAGGCGTTCTATGGGCTGCCATAGACTCCAATGGCAGATGTGTAATAATAATAATAGGAAAAGCTAGTAACTCAATGGGTGCCTTCGCAGCTTCGCTGCTTGGCCCCCAATAATAGTAATTAATCAAATTAATTCACCCCTGTTCTGCCCTCGAGGAGAGTTAAACCTGCCACATCCATTTATCAACTGCCCCAGCATAGCAAATTATCCACTTCTCCTCCCCTTACTCCTCCTTTCACTAGTAGCTTTACAATCACATTAGCCCTTATCCACAGGGGTTGCCAATTGCATGCTTGCAATCTCTGCTGTTGGCATTCCAGGACCAAGGCCAGCTACCAAGCCAAACATGCTTGTATCAGCTCAGATGAAATTTAGTTTAGTGACATGGAGGAAGTTGTACCTGATGACCTTTTTAATTAATTTATTTACTGTTGCACCAACATCAGATGACACTATTTTTCATAGGTGGGGTACTGTATATTATTCATTTAAATCTTCTCATGTGAACAGAGTTGGTTGGTATCTGTAAATTCTTTGGTTTGGTGACATTGCCCATGCTGGTATTCCAGGGACAAAGCACAGAGAGTGCCATCTCCAGTACCCAGCTGTGTGTCTATGAAGAGTGACGCTTCAAAGAAAGATCCATGTTTCAGTGGAGAGAAAATCCCCTTTGACCCAAAGTAAGTGGAACATTGGGATGGGAAACAAAACAAAGGGAATACTTATTTTTGATTCATTTATTTGCTGATTTATTAATTTATAAATCCATTCATCCAATCAATCGGTCCGTCTGCCTTTAATTTAAATCCCCAGAGTTGAGACACAGAGAGCAGGATTTCCAGTTCCTGGCTGCATGTCTGTTAAGAGTGATGCCTCCTTGCAGAAACCCCCGAATATAAGTGGAGATGCCTCTGATACCAGGTCAGACTGTCTTTATTGGTGTGCAGTGCAGATACAGAAATGCTACAGATGGCCTTTCATTTCTTGATTTTATTCAAGATTATTTGTTTTCTGATGAAACATGTATAGCCTCATTCATTTATTCTTTCATTTCGTTGCAGTTTCATTTTCTATTTCATGTTAATTGTTTAAACTATTTGTTCTCGTTTCCCAGCACTGACATGCAGAGAGCAGTCTCGCCTGTACCCAGCTGTGTGTCTACATGTCTACAGAGTAACATTTCTATGATACATCAACCAGGTTGCCTTGGAGAGACGGTCCCCTTTAACTTTAGGTGGGTTTCTAGCGTGGGTTCTAAGCCAAAAGACGACAGGTTTCATTAATAACTGTGAAAAACAATGGACAGTCTATCCTTTGCCCAAAGTGAATCCACCAAAAGTAACTTAAAGAGGTATAACCATATATTCTATTCAATTCTGGATGGAAATACTCAGCTGGAGGGTGTTCAGGTATAAATATGGCCAACCTAGTCAAACTAATGCAATTAAAATGAACAGCAAAATATTTGCTTCAACCACTACTGTTGACCTGTCGTTCCAACCACCAAACCTTCCACTCATGATTGCGATTGAGAGTTTCTAAAACAATGGTTCTAACTATATAGATTGCTGAGGTTAGCCACAACAACCCTTTCTAGAAATGCTCCCCAGAATGTGTTCCACCTGTAAACTTCAGTTGATTTCTGCTGCAGTAATGAAAAGGTTGGAGGGTATCCACCTCCAATGAATTATGCTAAGCTAGGCTAACAATATCAGACCGTGTTATTGCACACACAAAGAAGAGACGGGTATGTATCCTGACTATCCTCTTATCTAAATCTGGTGTAGATGGCAAATAAGAAAATGATGGCGTGTTCCTTTACCAAATGTGAAGCTGCTTAGTTATGATTTAAATACTTCTCTCCTGATTCTGTCAGAGTAATTACAAGTATATTAAAGATCTGTGTTAAAATGTTTCAAGTGATTAGTTTGCCATCTTTGATCATTTAAGTATGAATTGTGAGGACTTTTGTATTTCATTTAATCTCAATATAGAGTCGTATATTGGATATGTACTACCTGAGATTGTTAGTTAGTTATTGTCTTAGTTTTGGCTACAATATTATCTATAACTTCTCTCTCTCTCTGTCTCTCGGTGTGTGCACAGTAACTCTCTTTTTTTGTTTCTTTTACATTTTATTGTGTTTCTGCAGTATGTGACCAACCTGACCAAAGTGCAAAAAATATGTTGCCAATGAGTGATCTCCTACAGGGAATTATTCAGAACCATAAAGCCACTTTGAAAGACAAGAATGGACATTTGATTGAAACCATCACTGTTCAAGAAACCCAAAGTCCACTCAGTAGGCTATACACAGAGCTCCTTATCATAGAGGGAGATAGTGAAGGAGTTAACGAAGAACATGAGGTTCTACAGATTGAACTGGCACCCTGGAAACAAATTTCACAGGATGTTAAAATCCATTGCAATGACATCTTCAGACCATTGCCAACTCATGCATCCAAAGACCTCAGAAAAGAGCAACAAATCAAGACAGTGCTAACCAAGGGCATTGCTGGTATTGGAAAAACTATCTCTGTGCTGAAGTTTATTGTGGACTGGGCAAAGGGAAACGCCAATGAAGATATCCATTTTCTGATTGTTTTTCCTTTTCGGGCACTGAATTTGGTTAAAGATAACCAGTACAGTCTTCATGGACTCCTGCTAGAGTTTCACCCAGAACTGAAAGAGCTGGATCCAATGATGTATGAGGAATACAAAATGGTCTTCATCTTTGATGGTTTAGATGAGAGTCAACTTCAGCTGGATTTCTCCAAGAGATTGCATGATGTCACTACGATATCATCAGTGGATGTCTTGGTAACAAATCTGATCAAAGGAAATATTTTTCCATCTGCAAAGATCTGGATAACTTCCAGACCAGCAGCCACTAATCAAATGCCCCCTGAGTTTATCAGTCGTGTGACAGAAATACAAGGATTTGATGATCCACAGAAAGAGGAATACATCAGAAGAAGAGTCAGTGATCAGGATCAAGCCAACAGAATCATCGCTCACATAAAGGCTTTAAATCATGTGTCACATCCCAGTTTTCTGTTGGATTGCAGCATTTGTGTTTCAGACTACAAAAATACACATAATCTGAATAAAGAATATTTTCTTTATAAATGAAAATGTTCAACCAAATATTGTATTGCCAAAACAGAACAACCCAACCCAGTTTTAACCCAAATCCAGTCTTTACTGAAGAGCAATATTAAAATATGTCATGCAGCCTCTCAAATATCAGCCCCTAGGCTACAAGTAAATATACCTAGACTTTTCTGTATAAGCCAAGTATACTTAAGTTACTTAAGTTAAGTATAAGTACCAAGTATAGGCTAGATATACTTAAACATTTCTGTATAGATATCAGTACAAGGCAAGTATACTTAAGTATAAATCAATTTAGTATATCTCTGATCAGTACACAATAAGAAAACTTACCGGTATCATTTTATGAACTTATTTTTAGTTTAATAAGTATACTAACAGTACACTTCCATAAACTTCCATAAGTATCCAATGCCACATTGTTTTGATTACTTCATGCCTGATGGGTATTGTACTTGGTAGGCCTACGCTCCTACTGTCTGTCCATCTGCACGTGTGTGTGCATGTATGTCTGCTCATATAACTGAAAAATGACTGTAGATTTTCAAGTAAGCTAGAGAGCAACCATATCTCAATCCTCCTATATGTTCACCCAGATCCAGATTATTATTATGACTTTGGTTTCACTTTCTTTAGCACTGTAGGGTGAGGGTCTGCAGTTTTATCAAAGGGTCTGCTTTTGTTTATCAAAGGCTGACACATCTGAAAAATACACTTTACTATACACGCCTCTACAATCAAGAATTAAGTTAGGAATCTCTTTGTGAAAAACAAGGGTCTTGCTTTCACCAAACCCATAGTTATTTTGCACTGACTTTGCACTTTGCCTGCCATTTAAATCAAGACCCACCCAGTTTTACTTCAAAGTTGAAAAGACCTTTTAAGCAAAAAGTCTAAACTTTTTTACAGTGCAGATTCAGAATATTGATAATACTTCACATCAGAGTGGCTAGTAAATAAATAAAAAAACACTAATGTAGGCTATGCGACAATAAAAGTTAAAACATGAAAATGCTCATCATTTTTTTTAAATGTGTAAAGCCATAATTACGCAAATGAGCCTTTGATTTGGACCAAGCAACAGGAAATGCTGACACCCTTATGTCTTAGCACATTTGTTTTTCACATGTTTGATGTGAACTTCAATGTAGCAAGAAGCAGTCAACAGTGTCAAACAAAAGGTACTCGGTACGCTTCCCCAGCAGTGCCACAATGACCGATCCTGCCGGGGGAATGGAGCCATTCTGGTTCTGGTTCGGACACGTTGGTGGATCTGCCAGCAGCTTCTGGCTTCTCAGTGGCCTTGACCGTTAAAGGAGAAATCCGGCGAGTTTGAAAATGAAAAACAATCGGTTTTACCTAGCT
This sequence comes from Alosa alosa, assembly GCF_017589495.1. Taxonomy (NCBI): domain Eukaryota; kingdom Metazoa; phylum Chordata; class Actinopteri; order Clupeiformes; family Clupeidae; genus Alosa; species Alosa alosa. Next base: position 13,224,633 of record NC_063209.1, on the reverse strand, counting down.
CGAGTTGCAACCAGCAGCTAACGCAACCAGGCAGCTACACTCTGTGTACATGGGGGCTCACAGACATGGCCCCAGAGTGCTCTGGCTGCATTAGCTGCTGGGTCAAGCAACTTGAAGTAAAACTGATTGATTTTGTTTCGTATCGACAGTACTCGGTGACCTTGAGAAACGGAGATCTATGTGAAAACTCGCCGGATTTCTCCTTTAATGATCACACCATTAACAGCTTCCTCTTTGCAAGATGGGCCACCACAACACCACAAAAACAAAGCCAAAATTAAACATATTAATGTATTTATGGTAAAGCAGCTAAGAATATCATGTGGCTTTCCTATTGTTTCCTATGCAACATAAACACCAACACTCAAAGAAAGGACAAACTAAGCAGCAGAGCGAACGCATGTGATAAAAAGTTTATCTCCTTTGTTTCATCTGACAAAAAATATGTATGTAGATGGTAAATAGCACAGGGATAATTACATTAAGTGCATTTCAGATTGCTCTCTCTGCACCTCAGCTTTAACAGTCTGGTGAATAGACTCCTCCTGCTCTACCAGTGTGAGACCTCTCTGGACGTTCAACGTCCCCGTACTCCACCGCCTCCTCTCGCCTCTTCTTCTGGTGCAGCTGCTTCTTCTGTCGTTTCAGTATGGACACGTCAGCATACTCCACCTCCAGCTCCTCAGCTTTAGCTGTAAAGGCAGGTAAAGAGGGAGAGGCCGAGAGAAAATAAAGTAACTTGTTATATGCTAAGTTACAACACCTACAAAGCGTTTACAAAGCATAGCTTATCTACTCCATTTTCTCAGTTTTCACTTAATGACAACTGTCGGAAATGGAAAGATAATTTATACACCAGTGTGAGACCTCTCTGGACGTTCAACTCCCCGTACTCCACCGCCTCCTTCTGCCTCCCCTTCTGGTGCGGCTGCTTCTTCTGTCGTTCCAGTATAGACACGTCAGCGTACTCCACCTCCGTCTCCTCAGCTTTAGCTGTAAAGGCAGGTAAAGAGGAAGAGGAAATAAGGTAACTTGTTATGCCAAGTTACATCACCTTCAAAGCTTTTACTAAGCATAGCTTCTCCAGTTTAGCTCCATTTTCTCAATTTTCACTTAGTGAGAACTGACGGAAATGGAAATAATTTTCTTCGGAGTTGTATTTTTATCTCTAATTGCCTTGCCTGTCCTATGGGTGCTCTTTCTTCTTTTGCAGATGTAGTATACTCCTCCTGACCCAGCCACACATAAAAACAAGACTCCGAGAGATCCTGATATTAATGTCATGGCTAAAAGAGAGAGAAAAAATAAAAACACATTCTCAGACTGCAGAGATATATTATATACACATGAATTGTAACTGAGGGCAACAACAACAGTGGAACCAATATACCACAATAATGTCACAAACATCTCACCCTATTCCTTTGACGCTGTGTCGTTATGTTGAGGAGGGTAGGTAATGTTTGAGACCGTCAATGTCGTGGGGGTTTTCTCTAAAAACATACACACATATAGACAGTGGCAACATTAAACACTTTCAAATATGAACGGCAACACTACAACAAATGCTGTACACTGCAACAAAGAGATTCATAAATATATGACTAACAAGTATGAGTGTTGCTCTCAAAAAGTTATTTACCGTTTATTATAAGGTGCACATAGTTAGTTGCCTTGAGGGTGCCATTTGTGTCGTGGATATCTACTTTATACATTCCTGAATCAGTCCAGATCGCAGGATTTATCATCAAGGTCCCATTTTCATGAGAAAACGCTTATCTCTGCTGGGACTGATTGTAATAGGTAGGTGTAGTCATGTGTCTTTTTAATTGAAAAATTATGGACTGATTGTCTTTTCTATACAAACGCAATTTATTGGTTTTGTCTGTGACGAGAAGTAGAAACAGAGGCTGTCCATGAGTCCCATAACATGATGAAACATTGTGTGTAGCATCACAAATCGACTCCAATCCTGTCCAACAAATGTGATAAAATATTGTTAAACAGCTTTGCTCACATAGACATACATGTTTCATGGCATTGTGAACTAATTCACTTATTTACTGATTAACTGAATAATAAAGTAAAGAAAAGTAAAGTGAAGTTAACAGCCTCTAAATCTGGAGACCTAAACAGTTTTTTTTTTTTTTTGGTGCAGTTCATCGCTGATGGTGACACTGGAAAGTTTAGTGGGGAAAAAATCAATCAGACTGTAAAGATGAACAAAACTTCCTGAACTGAACTTGACACCCCCCCTGAATTTAGGTCATGATACTTGAGTTTGAACACTATGCAACAAGTTAAAACAGCTAAAACTGGATTGACTAAATACACCACTTAGTGTATAACTGCATAGCCTACTGTATGTTAATGGTAAATGGTTATGGCTTGTCACCTACTTCGTCGTGACCATCATTTTATAATAAGAAAATGTAGCTGTTACACTTTAGCACAGACAGAGGTGCATCACCCGAAATTAGAATATTGTGAAATTAGAATATCCATACCTTGCACACAGACTGAGAGATTAAATGCTCAGCAAACCATTGCCGGTGTTTTGATTTAATTAGCTGATTAGAGCTCTTCTCAGGTCAACATTTCTGTATGATAAATTCTTTATTGTAACATTTTCTGAGATACTGGATTTCTGGATTTCCATGATCGGTTAACCGTGATCATTTTAAATAATCAAGATTAAAACAAAATAAGCCTTGAAATATCTTATTTTATGTATAATGAATTTAGATCATATGAAAGTGTCCTTTTCTGAAATAAATTATGTTGAAAAACCTTTCCATGATATCCTAATTTTTTGGCGAATTCTCGCTCTGGTCTATTTAAGCAGGTTATGAAGATCTTTGAAGGCACGCTAAGCATGGGTCATGACATTAGATTATGATATCAGTTGCGACCAATGAACCAAGACATTGTAAAGGGTCTTTGCTTTGCCAACATGTCACAAGATTTTTATAATAATTATAATGATTTTGTTATCACCAATAAAGATGGTCATTGTAGGTTACTTACCATATGTTGTCCCTGCAAGCACCACAACCAACGCTAATACAGTTTGTAGCCTCATGCCTCAATAGGTCTCTGAAATTTGTCAAAACGTGTCTGATCAAACAGTCTGAATGAAAGACCTGGAGAAAGAGTGACTATCTCCTGAGTATCTGTCAGCACACAGACAAGTTCTGGTAGAATACTTTCTGTTATAGCATGTTGTAAGGACTGTGAAAGCAACACCTAGCCATTTTGTTCACATTCTCATGCACCTGTCTGAACAGTAGTCACAGTTTTCTGGGGCCTGAGTTTAACAAGTCACTGTGGTGAGACGTACTGGAGGTGTAAGTGACTGAAGAGTTGTGTTTATGTATCACAAGTTTCTGGTGTTTCTCACATTTAGACAGCAAGAGGTATCAGATGATGTAAAAGTGTAAAATGATCCATTCTGTACTCTTTGTGCATTGAGTGTATCTTGGCTTTAGTTTATTGCTACTTACTCTCAGGCCTGTTTCCTAAACCAGGGCACGGTTTTCATCAAATTCACTTTTGGTCCTTGGTGCTTTGCCGTTTACAACATATATCTGTCCAGACTTATAGACAATAGTTTTCAGTTGTCAGTTTTCATTACTTTGACACATACAGACAACCCATTAGTAGTTATCACTATTATGCATAATGTAGGCTCTTTAGACTTTATTTTAAAGTATTTTTGACCAGTGTATTGTTAATGTAAATTGCTTTAGAGAAAGGCCTCTGCAAAATACCATAACCATAACATAGTATAATTTAGGTCACCTCACCCCATTTATCAAACCGCCTGAAACCTGGGCGTCATCCTCGACTCCGAACTTTGCTTTGACCATGCCTTTATTACATCACGACTGGATTATTGCAATTCCCTCTACCTTGGCCTCCACCAGTCCTCACTTAGACGTTTGCAGCTGGTCCAAAATACATCTGCGCGTCTTCTAACTGGCACCAGGAGGCGTGAACCCCCATTCTGGCCCCCTTGCACTGCCCGACAAACAGCGGAGTTGAGAGCGCTCTGGCTACCGCCTGCAGGACGGAGACATCACATCCATGCACGACTTCACGTTACACGTCTGGGGATGACTAAAGTATCTATCTAGTCTCTAGCAGTAGCTGCATTAGCCTACCGTAGTCTAAGGCAACATATCATACAGTTTATGAAGTTGTGCGTCTATGAGCAAAGTAGAACCATATGTCTACTTTGCTCAAAGACGCACAACTTCATAAACTGGGAAAAAGGTTAACGTTAAACTCAAAATGTATGTGCTACATAATTACATGCAATTGCATGCAGACATGCTGAATTATGTAGCACATACATTTTGAGTTTAACGTTAATGTATAACGTTACAAACTAGGGAAGGGATTTTATCAAAATGTTAGCTGATGTGATGCTTGGTGTAACGTTAGCAAAGTCGCTGTTCTTAGCTTCTAGCTTAGCCTACAATGCGCTTTTCTTCAGATAACTGTCATTACGTGATGCACGTAACATGCTCTAAATAGGCAGTGGTTTATTTAACGTAGTCACCTACTTATTATCTGTTTTATTTTCAGAAACACACACACAGCCGAATTGGGACTGAACCGGCTTTTGGAGCTGAATACGATGCGATAAAACTAGAGAAATGTTAAAAACAGACCACGTAGCATTTGTTTAGGGTTGTCTAGCAACATAAGTGACTACTTAATTTGTAAAGCAAAACGATTTAGCTCTACATTGCAGAAGAATTTAGAATACTGCTTCTTCATGACTTGTTTAAATGTCCTTTGACGCATGCTCGCGTTTAAAACTGTAACGCATAGGCCTAGCTGTCCCCGATGTTACAGCAGCTCCTTGTGGAAACAGCAAAGAGTGCACAATATCCGATGAGATTTCTGACGAGGAGCAAGCTCTCTGCCTCACCAGAGCCTTACTGTTTATTAATAAAAAAAATATATAGAATATAAACATCTGGAATCTATTTATTTAATCTTAAAGTTGGCTACAAAGAGGATTCATAGCCTAGAGTAAACGATACATTTTTCTTTATCTGCAATGTTCCAGGAAGATAGGCTTGCATTTATAGGCTGTCCCTGTTTGATCACAGGTCCAAGAAAACGAGTGGATTCTAGTTATGTTTCATGTAGCCTACTTTATTTGATGTTGAGTTTTGCTTCCCAGCATGCATTGCTTATTTTTTAGTATTTTTTGGCTATTATTAGTTTTTAATATTTTGAAACAATATGGTTTGAACAATTTATCTTAGGCTAGCCTAGACCTACTCTAATGATGTTTTGAACAATATGCTACGGGATTTGCCCATTAAAACGTCGTATTAGTTTATTAAGAAAATGACAAGATGTGAAAGCAGCACTTCCTAGCCCGGTATAAATGTCCATGTCTACTCATCATTAGTGTAATGCATTCGGAGGACGTGATTTCATACATGCGTAAAAATATGAGGTGAGTGAAGTTGATTGTGTAGTTGTAGATCAATTCATTAATGCCTGTTCATGTTCCGCCTCTCACCTCTCTCCTAGCAACGCTGAGACTTACAGGATGTAATACCATACCAAATCGCGCTTCATGTTTTTTTTTTTTTTCCGCGGGACGTAAAGGGAACCCTACACAATGTCGAGGAGGTGACGTTCGCCAGGGGACCTTTAGGGGACGTCGCCAGGACTTTATTTTGTTTACTGGGTGGCTCCCAGTTGTTTTTAGGATTCAGTTTAAAGTTTTATTATTTGTTTTTAAGGCACTAAATGAGCTGGCCCCAACCTACATCACCGACCTTGTACAGCCCTAAGCTCAAAGGTCCCTGAGATCCTCAGACAAAGGGTTTCTTCATGTGCCCCGCTCATGGCTCAAACAGAGGGGTGATAGAGCCTTTGCAGTTGCTGTGGAACCAGCTCCCCCTGGATATTAGATCTGCTCCCTCCATTTCTGCCTTCAAATCCAGGCTAAAAACCCATCTTTACTCCATGGCCTTCCTTGTTCCCTAATTCTGTACTTCTGCTCATCCTCTGTATGTCTGTATTGTGTGCCCTGATACTGAAGGTTTCCTTTAATTTATGTTTTAGGTTCTTATGACGATTGGTTCAATGTGTTTTTTCTGTATTATCTGTCTTAGTCTTTATTTTAGTTGTCTGCTGTACAGCACTTTGGTCAGTTTATGCTGTTTTTAAATGTGCTTTATAAATTAAACTTACTTACTTACTTACTTACGATATATACACAGTGGCACTGGCACATCTGTTGATAGTTACATAATCATATTCAGTTCTATTAGATTTACTTGAAAATAATGAAATCACAGTTGGATACAGAGTTTTAATACATTTCCCTTGTAGCTTTTTATGTTTTTAAAAGTATATTTTTGGGCTTTTGCCTTTATTGGGACAATGAATAGTGACAGAAAGAGATGGGATGGGATCAGGATATGTCTACAGGTATGGCAAGAAAACAGGGTCCTCACAGACATCTAGATCTAAAAGTGGCATGGACTCAACCACAGTTAACCACCACAGTTAGCCTATATCTTTTTACACATAATAACACCACCACAGGTAATGCAAACAACAGTAAACTGCAGAATTTATGTTTTAATTGTATGTCTTTCCAGATATTTTTAGCTTTCATTTCAAACATACTGTAAGATTACAGGTACAGTCTGTACCTGAAACATTTATACAATTTTCTCGCTTATATGGTAGGCTGCAGTCTTCTTATCAGTGTAAGTTATTGAGTTTGAGCTAGACTATAGAAGACAAAAACTGGCATATGATGTATTCTGTACAATATGGAGTCCTGTGTAATAGTGGTCTCTTTATAGATGAATGAGGCCCCTTGAGCAATACACTGCTCTGAGAATACTGACACATTTTGAAGTAGGTTCAGTGACCTAAAGCAGAGTAAAAATAGATAAACTAATATCTTTACAGGTTTCAGATAAAGACAGGAGATTCTGAAATTATCTATATGTACAGCACACCAACTCAACAGCAGTCGTCATTACAGTTCTCAGAAAATGGACTTTAGTACTTCTGCAACATATACAAAGCAGCAGCTCAGAGTCAAGAGCAGAGAAGTAACCACATGAGAAAAAAACTGTGAAACCTGGTTGTCAGATGGTTTAAATTGTGCTGTACGATGACAAAGAGCACGGAACTGGTGAGACTGAGTGCATTTCACACTGGCCTCTCTAGTGTCCAGATTCAACATACACAACCAAGCTCACACACTCCTCCTGCTCCACAGGTGTGTGGGAGGCCTGTGTGTCCACACACCTGTACTCCACCATTTCCTCCCACCACTGCATCTGCTCTGGTTGGCTCTTGCTGTGTGTGGACTCTTCAGACTCAGCTAAGAGGAGACAGATGTGAGGGGAGAGAGAAAAAGAGCAGCAGGAAGGAGAAAGTCATTCACTTATTACCATGTTCCAAAGACAGCAGTAGTCTGATCTCACAATTTTGATTGCGGTCACTTTCGACTTCAGTAGGGCTGTTCCCATCCGATACTCAGGATCTGTATCGGTCCTAGATCAGCCCAAATTCCCAGATCGGATATCGAAAAGTAAAAATAAATAAATACTGATCTTATCTACTGATCCATTAAGCTAAAGCTAAGGAAGGATACTCCATTAAGAGAGATGCCGTGTCACACAAAAAAAACATGAGCTGCATATTTCAAGTGAACAGTAGCTACGATGTGACTGAGACCTGCAGCACTTAAGGTCGAGAGGATATTAAGTAACCTGTTATGCCAAGTTACAACACCTACAAAGATTTTACAAAGAATAGCTTTTCTAGTTTAGCTCCATTTTCTCAATTTTCACTAAATGACACCTGACGGAAATGGAAACAATTTTGTTCCGAGTTGTATTTTAATCTTTAATTGACTTGCCTGTCCTATTAGTGCTCTTTCTTCTTTTGCAGATGTAGTATACTCCTCCTGACCCAGTCAAACATAAAAAGAAGACTCCGAGAGATCCTGATATTAATGTCATGGCTAAAAGAGAGAAAAAAATGAAAAACACATTCTCAGTCTTCAGAGAAATATTATATACAGAGAAATTGTAACTGAGGGCAACAACAAAAGTTGAACCAATATACCACAATAATGTCACAAATGCCTCACCCTGTTCCTTTGACACAGTGTCGTTATATTGAGGAGTGTATGTAATGTTTGACTGTCGTTGTCATGGCAGTTGTCTCTAAAACATACTGTACACACACATAGTGCGGACATTAAGACTTTCAAATATGAATGTCAACACTACAACAAATGTTGTACATTTATCTATAACAAAGAGATTAATAAATATATGACTACCAAGTATGATTGTTACTCTCAAAGTTACTTAGTGTTTATTATAAGCTGCGCATAGTTAGTTGCCTTCACTTTGCCATCTGTGTGGTAGATTTTTACTTTATACATTCCGGAATCAGTCCAGGTCACAGGATTTATAATCAAGGTGTCATTGTCAGGAGACAACTTCCATTTCTGCTCCATCCATCCCATCAGGGTCAGTCGATTGTAAGAGGTAGTCATGTTTCTTTTTAATCTAAGAACATTTGTGTTGTTTTTGTTATACAAACGCACATCAAAATGTCTGCTTTTGTCTTTGAACCACACTAGAAACAAAGACTTGCTTGTAGCTTCACAAGTAGACTCCATTCCTGTCAAAATATTTAACAAAATATTGTTAAAAGGTTTTGCTCACATCAACAAGCACGTTTCATTGAATTATGCCTAAATCACTAAGGTACTGATTGACTGAATAATAAAGAAAAGTAGACTAAACATGAAGTTAATAGTCTCTAAATCTGAAGGGCTAAACAATTTTTTTTTTTTTTTTTAGTTCTTTACTGATGGTGACGCTAACACAGTGAGCTGTGCAGGGAAAGTTCAGTGGGAAAAAAATCAATCAGACTGTAAAGATGAACAAAACTCCCTATAGTTGAACTTGTCATCACTTCTGTATTTAGGTCATGATAATGCAACAAGTTAAAACACAGCTAAAACTGGATTGACAAAATACACTAACTAGTGTATAACTGCATACTGTATATGGTTATGGCTTGTCAACTACTTCGTCATGACCATCATTTTACAATAAAAAAAGATCGCTGTTACACTTTAGCATAAATACAGGTGCATCTCACAACATTTTAACTGAAATTTTTAACTTCTTTACTATAACATTTTGAGATACTGGATTTCTGGATTTCCATGATTGGTAAACCGTAATCATTAAGATTCAAATAATCAAGATTAAAACAATTTTTTTTTTTATGTGTAATGAATTTAGAAAGTTTTCTGAAATTACATTGAAAAACCTTTCCATGATATCCCTGTCCCTACAAGCACCACAGCCAATGCTAGTACGGTTTGTATCCTCATGCCTCAGTAGATCTCTGAAATTTGTCAAAACGTGTCTGACAGCCTGAATGATAGACCTGGAGAAAGAGTAACTACAGTATCTCCTAAACATTTGTCAGCAGACAGACAAGTTCTGGTAGAAGACTTTCTGTTATAGCATGTTGTAAGGACTGTGAAAGCAACACCTAACCGTTTTGTTCACGTTGCCATGCACCTGTCTGAACAGTAGTCACAGTTTTCTGGGGCCTGACTTTAACAGGTCCCTGTGGTGGGACTTACTGGAGGTGTAAGTGACTTAAGAGTTGTGTTTATGTATCACAAGTTTCTGGTGTTTCTCACATTTAGACAGCAAGAGTTATCAGATGCTATAAAAGTGTAAAATGATCCGTCCTGTACTCTTTGTGCATTGAATGTATCTTGTATTTGGTTTATTGCTACTTCCTCTCAGGCCTGTTTTCTACACCAACAGCTTTGCTGTTAATTGCCTCAGTTCAGACTAGCAGACTAGCTTTCTCAATAGTTTTCAATTGTCAGCTTTCATTACTTTTACACATACAGGCTGGCCATTAGTTTGCAAAAAACACTTATTTATTTTACATTTGGAAAAAGTGAGATGGAAAAATTGTTTGAAGAGAAATAAAACGAAATATGTACTTTGACAGTGAGATTCTCTTTGAGATTATCAATTGAACTCTTTAATTCACAGTTTTTTTACAAATAGTTCTTTCAGCATTTGTTATAAAGAAGATCCCATTTTCTATAGACCATTGGTTCCCTAAGACTGGGTCGCAACATAGGGGTGGGTCGCAGGAGATTTTATTTGGGTTGTGTAATAGGCCTAATTTATACCATTTAGCCAGGAAAGCTAACAGTTTTATATCAGGTTTGTTAACTACCACAGTCACGGCCCACTGTGCAATTTTGCATTTAGAATAGCTCTGAAACTGGGGGGCAACGCATCACAGAGGGGACAGCGTGGACATATCAAGTCAACGGACAGCTGAAGAAACTCCGACCTAGGAAGGCAGCCGGGCTGGACAGACTGTTTCCAAGGCTGCTCAAGGTCTGTGCTGCTGAACTGGGGGAGCCATTGAAACACATTTTTAACCTGAGTCTCTGTCTCGGACGAGTACCAACACTGTGGAAGACATCATGTCTCACCCCTGTCCCTAAGAAGCCACACCCAAGTGAACTTATTGATTACAGGCCGGTCGCTCTAACATCACATGTGATGAAGACAATGGAGCGACTGGTTCTGCGCATACTCAGACTCCAGGTACGCCATGCACTAGACCCGCTACAGTTTGCATACCAGGAGAAAGTAGGCGTGGACGATGCCATCACTGATCTCCTACACAGGACACATTCTCACCTGGAAAAGTGCTGTGAGAATCATGTTCTTTGATTTCTCAAGTGCTGTTAACACCATCCAACCCCTCAGACTGAGAGACAAGCTCTTGCAGATGGTTGTGGACGCTCACCTGGTATCCTGGATTACAGATTACCTGAATGAGCGGCCACAGTTTGTGAGTCTGAAGAACTGTCTCTCTAACACTGTGATCAGCAGCACCGGAGCTCCACAGGGGACTGTGCTCTCGCCAGTCCTGTTTACTTTGTACAAATCTCATTTCTGTTACAACACAGAGTCATGCCACATGCAGAAGTTCTCTGATGATACTACAATTGTGGGGTGTAACAGGGATGAGCAAGAGGAGTACAGGAGCCTGGTGGAGGACTTTGTGCAATGGTGCAAACTCAACCACCTTCAACTGAACACTTCAAAGACCAAGGAGATGGTGGTGGATTTCCGCAGGTCACAGCCCGCTCTGCTACCAGTCTCCATTGATGGGGTCAATGTGGAGGTCGTAAACACCTACAAGTATCTGGGCTTACAACTGGACAACAAACTGGACTGGTCAGCCAATACTGAAGCACTCTACAAGAAAGGGCAAAGCTCTTCAGGATGTTTATCAGTCTGTTGTTGCCAGCAACCTCTTCTATGCTGTGGTATGCTGGAGAGGAAGCACAAAGAAGAAGGATGCTCACTGGAGACTTCACTCACTGTCATGCACAACTGACAGACTGAGGAAGTCATTTGTCCTCAGGGCCATTGAACTGTTCAACGCTTCACTTAAGGGTAGAGGAGAGATAGACTTCTCTGCATCGTCTGTTTACATGCTATATTAGCACATTTGCACAACTCCTCCCTCCCTCCTGGACTGTGGCCGTACTTAATGCTTAATACCTTATACTCAATACTTGACCAAAGGCTGTAACCCTTTTCTTGCAACCCTCTTCTTGCACTGACATAGTTTTGTTATATTATCTTGTCTACATTATACATTATTCTCTTATATGTCCATATTACTATCCCCACCCTTTCAACTGTATATTGCATCTTGTTTGTGTCTGTTGAGGGGTCCACGACCATGGCACCCTTGACAGGGACAACAAGGAAGCGATCACCCTCAGCTGCACACTGAATTACAGGCTCAGTCCCTGCCCTGTCATGCTTGATCATCCTTAAGCACACTATGTTGATATTTTATTTAGTTTATATCTATCTATCTATCTATCTATCTATCTATCTATCTGAAACAGAGGCTGAAACATTACTGAAGCCTCTGTAACATGAAACATTGAGTGTAGCATCACAAGTGAACTCCATTCCTGTCAAAGAAATGTGACAAAATATTGTTACTAAAAGGCTTTGCTCACATAAACATACATGTTTCACGGCATTATGACCTAATTCACTAAGATACTGATTAACTGAATAATAAAGAAAGTAAATAAAGAGAGTAAATATGAAGTTACAGTTTTTCTCAATCGCTTTGGTGCTTTTCTCACATCACTATTAACATTTGCACAGCAGTTAGTGCATTTCTCAAAACAATTAGTGCAAACTGCAAAACTTAGTGGATAACCTGCAAAATCACCTTACTTGCTCAAAATAGATAGTCCATTCCTCAAAAGCAAGTATTTATGTCAATGAAACTGCCAGTGTCATCAAAATGAGAAGTCTTGACACCATCGTTTATGAACAAGATAGTCAAATGGCTTTGTCATGTTTTCATTACGACAGTTTATGCTTTCAGTGTTTTCCCGTGCAAAAAAAGGTCAGAACTCAGTGGCACTACCTCAAAATGCTCAAGACAGTGAAAAACAGAGAAAAGCATCTGAGAAAAACTGTAATAGTTAATAGTTTTTTTTTTTTTTTTTTTGCAGTTCTTTGCTGATGGTGCCGCTGACACAGTGAGTTGTGCAGGGAAAGTTCAACAGAAATAAAAACCAATCAGACAGTGAAGATGAACAAAACTCCCTAGTGGCACTTCACACCACTTTGAACTCTGATGTAACAAGTTAAAACACAGCTAAAACTGTATTTACTAAATGCACCAGCTGGTGTATAACTGCATATGTTAATAGTAAATGTTTGTCAAAGAGTTTGTCATGGCTGATATTTTACAATAAGCAAGGGTCGTTGTTATTCTTTAGCACTAATACTTGGTGAATTCCCACTCTGGTTTATTTTAGCAGGTTATGAAGATCATATTAATATTTCAAAAAAGTATATCTTGATATCATCAAAAATAATAGTCATTGTAGGTTACTTACCATATGATGTCCCTGTAAGCACCACAACCAATGCTAGTAGCCTACAGTTTGTAGCCTCATGCCTCAATAGGTCTAGCCTGGCTAACTCCAAACCTCATCTCATTGAGATGGGGTCTGGGAACTACATGTAGCCTATATTTTCTCGTATTTGAAACGTGGTTTACGAATGCCCAGAGCCGGCGCTACGAATGTCTAGCGTTCATGGGCTTCGGAAAAACCTTTTTCCCAGTGAAAACATCATCATTCACGTCACGTAATGTGTGAGTCAGAGGTCGGAAACTGGGGCTAGATTTTGCTAACAAAGTTGCCCAGTTAGGGGCTCGTCATCACTTTTGTTGTCACTGTAGTTCGTTTGTAGTCCATGTGGCCTTTCATGTCCAACAGTTTTAATGTGAACTTGAGAAATTTGCCGTTTTTGTCACTTGAAAGCTGCATATCTTTCTTTCACAAGCGTCTTACACTATATTTTAAGCAAATACAGTTAGTCAGGTAAAACTTTGTGGAATTTGGGCATAAGTGTGACATAAGGTACTAATGCATTTTTTTGCATAAATTGATAGGTAAGGGGGTGTCCTTTCAGAATTTGACGGGTGCCGCTCTGGCACCCTTGAGCATTTTCTTTAAAATGGCATCACCTGCCACACCCCTTTTTTGATCATAGAAAATAATCTAAATAGACATTAACATATAAACCCATCATGTATGGTATCAAATTAAAGCTCTTTTCATACAGAAGAGTCAAATTTGGTTTCTTTTTGCTGCATAATAGCTTATACCTCTAAATCGTGTCATGTTTGGTATTAAATTAAATAAATTATGGAACTGCCATGTAGCCTCATACATACAGGAATACAATCATTCAATAGTAATTCATTTTAATATGAATTATAGCAAGTCTGATGTACCCTAGTTCACCAACTTAGCTAGCACGTTAGCTTTCATTTCCCTTGAATCAGTCGCTGAATTTCAGACAGCAATGTTGTGAGGTACTTCCCAGGTAGTTAGCACATTAATTATAACTGTCCTTGGATTTCCCCCCAGAGTTACAGACACCAATATCTTTCATCCTAACATTTTTTTAATGCTTTAAAAACAGACAACACAATCCAGGATTGATACAAACTAGTCTGAGTTATGAGGTACTTGCCAGTTAGTCAGCACATTAACTATAATAGTCCTTGAATTTGCCCCCTTAATTACAGAGAAAACGGCAAAGTTGATTACAGGAGGAGAGGACAGAATCAAGAAAATTATTTCTTCCAGTATTGCAAGGAATGACACGAATCATTTGGAAATACAACAAATGTAAATCAGGTTTATAGCCCAAATATAGACCCTTTCAACAATAAAAACAAATGATAATGGAACTCTCTTGAAAGGGTCTATACTTGCACAAGGAATTTGGTCTCTGCATTTATCCCATCCGTGAATTAGTGAACACACAGTGAGATGAAGCACACAACGAGCACACATGATGTGAAGCGCACACTAACCCTGAGCAGTGAGTTGACTTGCTACAGTGGCGCTCGGGAGCAGTGAAGGGTAAGGTGCCTTGCTCAAGGGCACTTCAAATTTCCCCCCAAATTTCTCCTACTGGTCGGGGATCGAACCGGCAGCCTGAAGCCCTAACCAGTAGGCCACGGCTGCCCAACTTATGGAGGGGATATATACCAGTATACCAGTACGGGAGCATGCCTATGTTCCCACAGCCCTATGTCCCCTAACCGTAACCCACACCTCAGGCCTAACCCTAACCCTAGAAATGTGGGAACATAGGGCTGACCCCACCGATACAAGGAATTTGTGCTCTGCATTTTACCATTCGGGGGTAGTGTACAACACACCCACACAAACAGTGTACTGTACACCCATTCAAACACACACACACACCCTAGAGCAGTGAGCATACTAGGAGTATACATACACACCCGGAGCAGTGGGCAGCCCTTGATCCAGTGCTCGGGGAGCAGGGCTCAAGGGCACCTCATCCGGATGTGGGTACCTCACATGGATGTGGGAGAGCGCTGTTAAGTCACTCCCCCCACTCACATTTTTCCTACCAGTCGGGGATCGAACTGGCCACCCTTTAGTCACAAGTCCGATTCCCTAACCAGTAGGCCATGGATGCCCAAAGTAATTGACATTAATGCTATGGCTGCAAAATTAGACAAATGTTATGATTTGTTGGCTGTTCATGCATTGTTTGGTTGTGACAGTGTGTCATATCCATATGGCAAAGGGAAAACCTCAGCAATCAATTTGATGCTCAAGAGGAATTATACATATGTACTGTAGAAGCTGATGAGCATGAAGGCAGGAATGGATTTCCTTTCTTGCCTCTACTATGGAAAGACTGTTGAAAGCCTCAGTAACTTGATACATGCTATTCACCAAGAAAAGAGACCCTGCTAAAATAAAGTCTTCCTCCAAAAAGAGAATATGCAGCGGAACACATCAAGCGTGCACGGCTGCAAGTCCTTCTGTGGAGAGCTGCTGACAAAATAAACACCTCCAGTGTGAAAATAGAGGATGGAATTCCTGTGCCTGTTCATGGCAACACTGACATTGCACCCAAAACAGGTCTACAGCTTGTTGCTTGTGGATGCAAGGCAGTGCCAGCATGCTCCAGGGCCTCTTGCAGTCAGATGCAGTCAGATGGACTACCATGCACCACCTACTGCCATTGCAAAGGTGGTGAACAGTGTGCAAATAAAAATTCGAAGATGGCTACACTTTCAGTGGAGGATACTGATGACAGCGAGGGAGAAATGTCTGATTGAATGAATGTTTTTTGGAGGAGACATTTGATGTTTGTGATGTGTACAAGGCCAGCCTGGCAACATGTTCTGTATATAGTTGCTTTCAGAATCTGTGAGAAAGTTCTACTTTGTTCCTTATAACTTTGTCTATTTGATTAATTGTTGAGGGTTGATACAATTCATATGTCTCTTGTGGTTGTTGCTCAGCCTACCATTTCAGCGGTGTGACCTTACCAGGCTTTACAGTTATTATGTTCTCTGGAGGGACTTGAAATCATTTTTAGCATGTTTTTATTGACATTATTGATTTCTGTTTGAGAAGAGCTTTCATTTGATACCATACATGATGGGTTTATACAGTAATGTGCATCTAGTTATTTTTTATGGTCAAAAAAGGGGGCGTGGCAAATTATGTCATTTAAAAAAAAATGCTCAAGGGTGCCGGAGCGGCACCCGTCAGATTCTGAGTCTACACCCCCTAAACTATCAATTTATGCAAAAAAAATGCATTAGTACCTTATGTCACACCTATCCTGGGGTTCTACCTGAACTAAGTTGTTTATTTAGGATTAGTGAGTGTATGTTTTAACCTTTGTTGTGGCATCCGTGTTTGTCACACATTCCGACGGCAAAGCACATGAATACTTGCTGTGGGAAAAACAAAGCCACGGGGACGGTCCTTGTCATTCCCAAGTGCCATGAATGCACCATATCAAATGCGTCTGTATGTAGCTCATAACCGCTTCGGTTGCTGCCCCTCCACCGTTCTGTGGTAAGACTTCCTGTTGCATGTAGTGAAAGTAACACCCAGCCTTTTGTTCACATTTTCATGCACTTGTCTGAACACTGGTCACAGTGCTCTGTGGGCCACTGTGGTGAGAATGGAGGCGTAAAACATGGTCCATAACATGAGAGATGAAGTTGACAGTGAGTTTCTCTTTAAGATCCACTTTCTAAATCACATTCTTTAAGCATGAGTTATCTAACAGTATGTGTGCACTAAAGCAAAGAAATACACTGTGAGTTGAATAGTCAACAAAAATGTATGAAGATATTATCAGATAAATATAAACTCTAAAGAGGATAATATCTGTATAACTAGGCCTACCTCATCACATTGGTGGCATCTTGTAAGGCTATCATGTGTAGCGTAGTGAAGGAATATTCATCTGCAGCCTCTATTTCAGAAAGCTCAAAATCCCCTCCATTCCAATGCACAATTTCTCCAGCAGAGGGGGAAATATAGCGAATCCTGCCAAGTTTACCTTTAAACACCACTTTTTTTATTAAGTATATTTTTGGGGCTTTTTGCCTGTATTCCGACAGGACAGTGAAGATAGACAGGAAGTGAGTGGGAGAGAGAGAGATGGGGTGGGATCGGGACATGACTGTGGGTTGGAATTCAAACCTGGGTCCCCGTGGTCACTCGGTTTTGGCGCCACAACGTCCCCCCCAGACAAACTATTTTGAGATCAAAACTTAAAAGGTCACATTAGCATGTCCATCTCATGTTACTTTGACCACTTTCTGCTCACCTACTCTATCACTCTCTCTCTCCCTCCTTCACTATTTCTCTCTCACTGATTCATCTTGGATGATTGAGGGGGTGTGGCTGAAAACAAAACTTCCAACATCTTGAAAAGGCCAGGGTGAGTTAAGACTCCTAAGAATAGAGACTACATATCACCTTGGTAAGGTATACTTCAGGTATATTTCAGGAGGTGTAATTATGACCACTGCTTGCGAAGCGGCGGTCATATAGGTTTAGTCCGATTTTTTTTTTTTTTTTTTTTTTTTTCCGCATGCCCAAATTTCCGTCAATGATTCCCGGGACACTGAAAGACCGGGGTACACGAAACTTGGTGGGCATGTAACCCCACATGGATAGCATGGAACCACCGTTTTTCGTTTTGATCTGTAGCCCCCCACTGGACTGGACCCCGAAGGAGGGTAGGGCAGAACACAGTTTTCTGTGAATATCTCGAAAACCGTAGGGTTTAGGAGGACCATTTTTTTTTGTATGTTGATCTCAAGGGGCCATGTCAACCCATTCCATAACCACTCATTTCATGTATAGCGCCACCTAGTTAAACACAAAAAAAAGTAAAAATAGGTGTTGTAATTGAAGGTATCTGTGACCTAACATAGTCAAAACTGCACGAAATTGGAAGTGTAGGATCATTATGACACCCTCTGTATGCACGCCAAGTTTTGTGGAATTCCGTTCATGGGGGCCACACAATAAATTAATTTATGTTTTCTATACACCAACTGGCCTGTAGGTGGCCGGAGACAGTTTTCTGTGAATATCTCGAGAACCGTAGGGCCTAGGAGGTCCACCTTTTTATGTATGTTGGTCTTAAGGGGGCATGTCAACCCATCCCATTACCACTTATTTCATGTATAGCGCCACCTAGTTAAAAATTAAAAAGCCAAAAATTAGGTGTTTTCATCACAATATCTCTGGCTGACAAGGTCAAAACTGCACGAAATTAAAAGTGTAGGATCATTATGACACCCTCCGAATGCATGCCAAGTTTTGTGTACTTTCGTTCATGGGGGGCCTTACAATAAAATAATTTATGTGTGCATTTAGTGATGTACACCAACAAGGATTCCCGGGACACTGAAAGACCGGGTACACAAAACTTGGTGGGCATGTACCCCACATGGATAGCATGGAACCGTCATTTTTGTTTTGATCTGTAGCCCCCCGCTGGACTGGACCCCGAAAAGGAGGGTGGGGCAGACACAGTTCTCTGTGAATATCTTGAGAACTGTAGGGCCAAGGATGACAATTTTTTTTCCGTATGTTTGCCTCCAGGGGTCATGTTAACCCATTCAATGTGCACACATGTGCATAAACAGATACACACGCACACACATACATTTACAGTAATCATCACATTATGACACATACTCACACAGTAGACATATGTACGCATGCATGCACATGCACAAACACACATACACAGGCAAACACACAAGCGCACACACACACACACACACACCCACACACATAAACATAAACTTGTACACGCACACATGCACACAATTCAAGAATTTTTCCCGTCATCTACTTCCTGAATTTTTGGTCATTGATACCCGGGACACCGAACCACCGGGGTACATGAAATTTGGTGGGTATATAGCCCCACTAGACTTTTACGGAAAATTTTCATTTCGTTGCAGTGAGACGTAATTTTGTTGGAAGTTAAAAGTGGGTTGGAAAAACGATGGACGCTTCCTATAAGGACTGTAATTTACCGCAGCGAACATCTAATAAGGATAGAACGATGTTCACATGAAGTGTAATTCCCATTTCTTCTTGAAGCCCGAAATAAATCTGAGGATGTTTATCGGACATGCTTGGTTTTACTGCAGGTGCGTTAATCTTGTAATATCAATAAGGACCTAGGTAATGTTACCGTTAGCGTTGGTTGAGTGATGGAGGCCCATTTGATTGATTGCATTTGTAGAAAACTATAAATGCGGTTATACCAAGCAAATTGATAGCAGCACTGTTTGTATCTTTCGACTGTCATTTATTGCACGTGCTACAAAATCATTCTGTGCAATGGAAGATTTACCAACGTTACACCGGTCTGATACAGTTTTGCTATACATGCGTGAGACTGAGACGCCTGTTTATTTTGTTTTAAGTGCGTGCAGGGTGTGAGAGGGGAATCGATGTGCTTTGATTCCAGCTTGGTAGTTGTAGTCTGTGAAATTAAAAAGCATGTGTGTGTGAAGTATCCAAACAATGACACCTTCATTTCATTATGGCTGCTTTAGCAACACACCTTAAGCTACTGTGTAGTGGGTCCCATTTAGTAGTGGCTACTTCATTCGCGCTTTCCTTGACTCATGGAGCTGCGTAAATGTTATTACAACTTTTCGCCACGATATGGCAGTTTAAGTCCGCTTGATACTGTAAGGCGTAAACCATTGGTTTCCAAAGGAGATTTTATTTGTGTCGCCAGCATAGCCTATTGACAATTTATGTTGTAAATAGGCCTACCTTATAATCCTACCTGTAGCTTAGGGAAGTAGGATCTAGTTTACCTGTAGCTTTCTATTAGGATCTAGTTTGTTAGTTACCGTTTTGTCATAACTCCCTGATGCATTTTTGCATTTAGAATAGCCAGAGCGTGTATATATCTCAATCGGAAAATTAAACAATATCGGGTGCCTATGGACTAGGCTGGGTGAACCCAGCCTGATCTGCCCACTATTTATTTTTTGATTACTTAAAAGATTGAGCTTGGTCTGATGAAAGCCAGACTAGCCATGGACATCAGTTACACAATGCAAGGGAACATGAATCAGCCTATATTTGCACGAACAATAACGGACAAAAGCTCTTCAACTTTGGCCCGTTAAAATGTGTATGAACAGTCTAGCGGACGCATTTCATCAAGGCCCATTTGGACATGTCAGTTATTTGCACCACTGGTTAGATGTAAAACAGCATTTCGTTTCAGACTACTGTTACTTAATTTGTGCATTAACAATAACGTTTCAGACTACTGTTACTTAATTTGTGCATTGACAATAAAGTATTACATGAACTAAAGATGACTAAAATCTTATGTAGAAGAAGAAACATTCACAAAAAATCCATCCAACCAAAAATTACCTTTGTTTTTGATAGCTGTTGAAAACGGCATGGAACTGACAGAGATGTTTTTGTTTATAAATACATAAAAAATAAATAAATAAATAACATTATGCTGATACCTTTTGCTTTTCCCAAATACAATGTAGCCTACAGGTGTAAGTGACCTTTCATCAATCCAGTTGCAATGGATGAACTGTGATGAACTGCCCTACTTGTGATTGTTTAGAGATTTTAAAGGTATTATAACAATGCTACATCTTCTTTGGCTATTCTACAATCTATTCACCTTTTCAGCACCAGTAGGCTACTTTCTGTGCAGCCTTTTACACACACACTCAGGCATGCCAAACAAGCATACACAAAAGTTTCAAGAGTGGGGGATGGAGTAAAATATGGAGACAAATTGAAGTGTGATTTATTTTCGCAGAACGGATGTACAGGACTGAGTGGCGGTCATATTTTGTACCGCTATGCGGTACATCTAGTTGATAAACTGATTTAATGAATGGAAACTGGTTTATGGATAAACTGACATTTTAAACAGGTTGCCGTTTCTTGTGCAGTGCTGCGCTGTTTGTTCTTTTTCATATCGAGCTAAGACTCCAATAAAAACATTCAATACTTATTTCACAATAAGGTCTGCACCAAGAAATGTAACTAAACAGATTGTTTTACTCAAAATGGCCAGTAGAGGGAGACTCTCCCAAGTTATCCACAATAAGCAATATAACTACTCCCCTGGTGGCCAAATGAAAAATGATTTTGCTCTTCAACTAACAGAGGTCAAATGTCAATTGAGAATGCACCCAGGAAGAACATGATGTTTAACAAAGAACACTAGCAGAACATGATCATTCTCATCACATGGATTACAAAGGCACACAGGAGCACTATTATCAGAGCAATAGACGTAGGATCTCTATGTGGATCTCTATGTGGATCTCTATGTGGATCTCTATGTCTCTGACTGTAATTGCATAATAATAAGGATAGCTGAAATTCTCATCTGTAATTTCTGTTACTACTGAACACACCAGCTCATCAGTATGACTGTGTACTATTTGAATACTTCTTCAGACTCAATTGGCCCACTTTTCAGTTTATAATAGTAAACTCATGAGGATACTTTATTTTGTGCTGCAACTGTACTGGGAACTATACTGTAAATAAACTAGTGAACATACTAGTTATATACTTCCAGCTCACTTTTAGTTCATAATAGTATACTTAAAATATATCCTCAGTAAACTATTCAATTCACAGATTTTATACTGCAAGTATACTTGTAAGCATGGACAGATTATGAGCCACTGGGCCCCTGGGCACAGACATGACAAAGGCCCCCCTGCCCACCTCAGAAAGTTAGAACATTTACATTTATTCATTTAGCAGACACTATTCATCCAAAGTGACTTACATATGTCAATTATATTACAAGGGACTACAATGACTCCAGAGCAACTTTTGGTTAAGTGTCTTGCTCAAGGTCACAACGGTGGAAACTGAACCCACAACTTTTCAGGCATGCTAGCCCAGCTACTTAACCTCTATGTTACCAACTCCCTAACTCAGCAATGCCAGGGGGTTGTGGGGGGGTGGCCATGCCCCCAGAAGATTTAAAATAAAAAAAATAACCCCTTAAATGAAGATTTCTGGCCAGTTTTGTGGAAAGAAATAGACAGATTGAGACTTAAAGATGCTGAATACAAAGCATGATTATCACACATAGTATGACCAGTGGGGCCCTATTCAGATACCAGGGATGGATAGTAGTGACCTCAAAACAGAGGCTTGAGCTTCTGGGCCCCTGGGCCTTCAGTAATCCATCCCTGCCTTTAAGTGTTCTTTACATGGACTTCACTCACACACACCACTTTTAAAGTTTACTACTACGTTTCTGGGATACTATGCCGGCTTGACAACGTGAGAGATGGAACTAATGACTGGCCATTGGCCATAGCAACCATCCATTTAGAACTTGTATTGGCAGTTTGTCCTGCAAGTTGAGAAATTAGTTGATATGTGGCAAAAAGAAGTAGTTCTATAAACAAGACAGTTTTAGCAATTAAAACGTTTAAATTATAACAGGAAATATGGCAACAGTGGAATAAGGGGGATCATGGACTCCACGGTGTTCGGTTCACAGAAATAAATGCACTTACGAGGTGTCTGCTGCGCGTCTGGGCCGTTTTACCACATTGACCATGCATTTATTTCTGTCAACCGAATGCTGTGTCGTCCATTATCCCTTACTTGAAGCATACTTTTTACTGTACCTTAAGTTGTTGTAAAGTTCACTAATATAAACACTACTTGGACTACACATACAAAAATTCACAACACATAATCTGAATAAAGAACATGTTTTCTTTATAAATGAAAATGTTCAACCAAATATTGTATTGCCAAACTTAAGTAGTCAACCCAACCCAGTTTTAACCTAAGCCAGTCTTTTACGGAAGAGTAGGTTCATATTAGAATCTGTGATGCAGCATCTCAAAGATCAGTCCCTACAAGTAAATATACCTAGACTTTTCTTTCAGTATAAGCCAAGTATACTTCATCTGACAAAAAAGGATCTGTATGTAGATGGTACAGTAAATAGCACAGGGATGATTACACTAAGTGCATTTCAGATTGCTCCCTATTGTCTCTGGTCTGCACCTCAGCTTTAACAGTCTGGTGAATAGACTCCTCCTACTCTACCAGTGTGAGACCTCTCTGGACGTTCAACTCCCCGTACTCCACCGCCTCCTCTCGCCTCTTCTTCTGGTGCAGCTGCTTCTTCTGTCGTTTCAGTATGGACACGTCAGCATACTCCACCTCCAGCTCCTCAGGCTCAACTGTAAAGGCAGGTAAAGAGGGAGAGGCCGAGAGGAAATTAAGTAACCTGTTATGCCAACACCTACAGTGCTTTTATAAAACATATCTTCAGTTT
Organism: Alosa alosa; assembly: GCF_017589495.1. NCBI lineage: Eukaryota > Metazoa > Chordata > Actinopteri > Clupeiformes > Clupeidae > Alosa > Alosa alosa. The sequence continues at coordinate 13,201,300 of NC_063209.1, read as the reverse complement.
CTTCTCACTTCTCAGTTTTTATTTAATGATTAACAATTGATGGAAATGGAAACAACATAATTTTCTTATTTTAATCTCTAATTGACTTGCCTGTCCTATGGGTGCTCTTTCTTCTTTTGCAGACGTAGTAAACTCCTCCTGTCCCAGCCACACATAAAAACAAGACTCCAAGAGATCCTGATATTAACGTTATGGCTAAAAGAGAGAGAAAAAAAACACATACTTAGGTTTTAATAATATATTTTATACACACAAATTGTAACTGAGGGCAACAACAACAGTGAACCAATATACCACAATAATGTCACAAATGTCTCACCCTGTTCCTTTGACACTGTGTCATTATGTTGAGGAGGGTATGTCATGTTTGAGACCGTCAATGTCGTGGGGGTTGTCTCTAAAAGCATACACACACATATTGACATTAAAAACATTAATTCCACTCAGCGGCCACGACCATCGCTGCTGCTTAGCTTAAAAATCAGGCCTACAATCACACGCCAGAGGAGTTCCATAGATATACTGACACGGGAGAGGTTTAATGAGGCGATTTATCATTTTGTGCAATTTCATTCTTAATGTCTAAATAAATGAGGGAATTTGCACTAATATTCAGGAAATTGGCCATAATAAACCTCGCCTCATTAAACCTCTCCCGTGTCAGTAAATCTATGGAACTCCTCCTATGGCGTGTGATTGTAGGCCTGATTTTTAAGCTAAGCAGCAGCGATGGTTGTGGCCACTGAGTGGAAGGGAGACCTACGGTTAAACCATAGGGATCTTGCTACTCAATGTTTTTCTAAGGTTGGCTATCACTATGTTACAAAGGCAGTGAAATATTAGACAAATGTATGGCCAGTTGGCCACCGCTTGTTAACCCATACGCATATCAAGGTTTTGCAGCCTAAACTGTGCATTTGTTTTAATTCGTCAGTATTATATCATAGCAAAGAACACAGTCTGAACGTACCAGAGAAATGGTACAGCCCAATGGGGGTGAGGGTTTGAAAATCGTATTTCATTAGATTATATCCTGAATTGTTGGTATGTGATGGCAATGCTGCATTTAATTACATGCAATATTGGATAACATTAAATTTTATAATTTTTTTCAGTACCCCCCAAACTATTAGTTTCATCCCTTTTGGGAGGGTCCAAGTCTCATCTAGGGGGGTCGGTCCCCCCCAATACCCCCCGTAATTCGAACCATGTTCAAGACTACTGTACAACAAATGTTATACACTGATTTATAACAAAGAGATCCATAAATATATGACTAGCAAGTATGACTGTTGCTCTCAAAAAGGCACTTACTGTTTATTAAAAGGTGCACATAGTTAATTGCCTTCAAATTGCCAGCTGTGCTGTGGATCTCTGCACTATACATTCCTGAATCAGTCAACTTCACAGGATTTATAATCAAGGTCCTATTGTCAGGAGAAAACGTCCATCTCTGCTGTAGATTATGATAGGTAGTCTTGTTTCTTTTTAATACAAGAATTAAGGACTTATTGTTATCTTTTGTTCTATGCAAGCGCAAGTCAAATTGTCCGGTTTTGTCTCTGACCAGCAGTAGAAACAGAGGCTGTCCGTGAGTCCCATAACATGAAACATTGAGTGTAGCATCACAAGTGAACTCCATTCCTGTCAAAGAAATGTGATAAAATATTGTTAAAAGGCTTTGCTCACATACATGTTTCACGGCATTATGACCTAATTCACTAAGATACTAATAAAGAAAGGAAATTAAGTAAATTAAGAGAGCAAACATGAAGTTAATAGTTAATAGTTTTTATTTGTTTATTATTTAATTTATTGTTTTTTGCACAGTTCTTTGCTGATGGTGCCACTGACACAGTGAGCTGTGCAGGGAAAGTTTAACAGAAATAAAAAAATCAATCAGACTATAAAAATGAACAAAACTCCCTATCAAGTGACACTTCACACCACTTCTGAATTTAGGCACGGTCCATGAGTTTGAACTCTGATGCAACAAGTTAAAACATAGCTAAAAGTGTATTGTAAACTGCATATGTTATTGGTAAATGTTTGTCAACTAGTTTGCCATTTTACATTAAGAAAAGGTCGCTGGTACACTATACTACAATACTTGGTGAATTCTCACAATTTATTTTAGCAGTTTATGAAGATCGTTGAAGGCCCCATAGGCATGGGTCATGACATTAGATTATGATCTCAGTATATTATGGCCAATGAACTGAGACATTTGAAAGGGTCTTTGCTTTGCCAACATTTTACAATATTTCAAAAAATTATAATGATGTTGTTATCACCAATAATGATGGTCATTGTAGGTTACTTACCATAAGTTGTCCCTACAAGCACCACAGCCAATGCTAGTGCGGTTTGTATCCTCATGCCTCAATAGGTCTCTGAAATTTGTCAAAACGTCTGTTCAAAATGTCTGAATGAAAGACCTGGAGAAAGAGTGACTATCTCCTGAGCATCTGTCAGCAGACAGACAGGTTCTGGTAGAAGGCATTCTGTTATAGCATGTTGTAAGGACTGTGAAAGCAACACCTAACCGTTTTGTTCACGTTGCCATGCACCTGTCTGAACAGTAGTCACAGTTTTTTGGGGCCTGAGTTTAACAGGTCACTGTGGTGAGACTTACTGGAGGTGTAAGTGACTGAAGAGTTGTGTTTATGTATCACAAGTTTCTGGTGTTTCTCACATTTAGACAGCAAGAGTTATAAGATGTTATAAAAGTGTAAATCCGTCCTGTACTCTTTGTGCATTGAACCTATCATGTATTTGATTTATTGTTACTTTCTCTCAGGCCTGTTTCCTAAACCAGGGGACCGTTTTCATCACATGGTGCTTTGCAGTTAACCACGTATATATCTCAGTTCAGACTAGTTGTCAGTTTTCATTATACGTTGACACATACAGACTGGCTATTAGTTTAAAAAAACATGTACATGTATTTCTTTTAAACTTGGAAAAAGAGAGATGGAAAAATAGTTTGAAGAGAAATAAAAAGTGAAGTGTATGTACAGTCCATGTGTAAGTGTGTAAAAAAAAGGAAAGAAAAGTAGTTTATACTGTCTTGTTCAGGATACAGATTGCTTGAGGAGAAGCTCCTCTTCAGTCTCTCTGTTCTGGTCTTGTAGCAGCAGAGACGTCTGCCTGACCTCAGTCTTTTAAAATGTCCATGATCAGGATGTGAGGAGTCCTTTACAATACTTTGAGCCCTGGTACATAGTCTTTTCTTGTAGATCTCCTGCAGGGTAGGAAGAGGTGTTCTGATACGTTCGGCAGATCGCACCACTCTCTGTAAGGCACTGCAGTCACGGGCTGTACAGTTCCCATACCAAGTGATGATGCTTGTCAGGACACTCTCCACAGCTTGAGGAGTAAAAGGCCTTCAAGATGGGTGCTGATACTTTGAACTTCCTCAGCTGACGTAGGAAGTACAGTCTTTGCCTTGATTTTCTCAGTGTGTGCTGGGTGTTAACAGTCCATAACTTGACAGTGAGATTCTATTTGAGATTATCTATTGAACTCTTTAAATCACAGTTTTTTTTTTACAAATAGTTCTTTCAGCATATGTTATAAAGAAGATCCCATTTTCAAACACATACTATAGACAAACAAGGCACTTGGATTTTAAGGTAGAGGAAGGAAATTCTGTCCTAAATTGTTTACATTAGACAGAATATTAATGTATTTATGGTAAAGCAGCAAAGAATATCACATAGCTTTCCTATTTTTTCCTACGCAACATAAACACCAACACTCAGAGAAAGGACAAACTAAGCATTTGAGAATGAATAATGAAAAATACCGGTAATGAATAATAATTCAGTTCTAAATGTACGTGAAAAGATGTAGTGTTTTAATACATTTCCCTTGTAGCTTTTTACCGTTTTAAAAGTACATGTTTGGGGTTGTGCCTTTATTCAGTTGGGACAGTGAACAGTGACAGAAAGTGAGTGGCAGAAAGAGATGGGATGGGATCAGGATATGTCTACGGGTATGGCCAGAAAACAGGGTCCTCACAGCATCTATCTAAATGTGGCATGGACTCTATAACCACCACAGTTAGCCCATATCTTTTTACATGCAATATTCCTTTGTTAAGATCACCACATGTAAGGAATGCAACAGTAAACTGCAGAATGTTTGTTTTAATTGTGTGTCTCCTCATATATGTTTAGCTTTCATTTCAAACATATTGTAAGATTTCAGGTACAGTCTGTACCTGAACCATTTCCTCACTTATATGACGCTACAGTCTTCTTGTAAGCACAAGTTCTTGAGTTGGAGTTATGATATAAACTGGCATCTGACGCATTCTGTACAAGAATGGAGAGTCCTGTGTTAAAGTGGTCTCTTTATACAGTAGGTGAATGAGGGCCCTTGAGCAATACACTGCTCTGAGTCTGAGAACACTGACACATTTGAAGTAGTTTCACTGACCTAAAGCAGAGTGAATGTAGATAAACAAATATCTTTACAGGTTTCAGAGAGACAGGAGATTCTGAAATGATTTACAGTACAGCACATCAACTCAACAGCAGCCATCATTACAGTTTCTCAGAAAATGAACTTCAGTATGTTCACAAATGCAACACATGCAAAGCAGCAGCTCAGAGTCAAGAGCAGAGAAGTAACCACATGAGAAAAAAACTGTGAAAAGCTCCCCTGGTTGTCAGATGGTTTTAATTGTGCTGTACGATGACAAAGAGCACGGAACTGGTGAGACTGAGTGTATTTCACACTGGCCTCTCTAGTGTCCAGATTCAACATACACAACCAAGCTCACACACTCCTCCTGCTCCACAGGTGTGTGGGAGGCCTGTGTGTCCACACACCTGTACTCCACCATTTCGTCCCACCACTGCATCTGCTCTGGTTGGCTCTTGCTGTGTGTGGACTCTTTAGACTCAGCTAAGAGGAGACAGATGTGAGGGGAGAGAGAAAAAGAGCAGCAGGAAGGAGAAAGTCATTCACTTATTACCATGTTCCAAAGACAGTAGTCTGATCTCACAATTGATTTTTTTTATTTATTTATTTTCCCCATTTGTAGTCACTTTCAAATTCAATAGGGGTGTTACCATTTGATACTCAGGATTTGTATCGACCCAATATCGGGCACAATTCCTGGATATCAGAAAAGTACAAAAAAAAAAAAGTAGATGTACTGCATAGCGGTACAAAATATGACCCCCCTCTTAGTCTTGCACATTCTCTCCGCAAAAATAAATCATGGTTGTCAATTTGTCTCCATCCCTACTGCATCCTCTGCTCTTGCAACTTTTGTATGTAAAGGAGTGTGTGTGTGTGTTCGCTTGTGAGTGTGTGTGGGGGGAATAGTGTGTGTGTGTGTGTGTGTGTGTGTGTGTGTGTGTGTGTGTGTGTGTGTGTGTGTGTGTGTGTGTGTGTGTGTGTGTGTGTGTGTGTCTTTGTTTGCATGTGTGCCTGAGTGTGTGCATGCCTGTGTGTGTGTTTGCGTGCATGTGTTCTGTGTGTGTGTCTTTATGTGTTTGTGTGTGTGTGTGTGTGTACGTGCATGTGTTTGTGTGTGCGTGCATGTGTGTGTGTGAATGCGTACATGTGTGTTAATGTGTGTATGCCTTTGTGTGTGCATGTGTGTTTTTATGTGTGTGTGTGTGTGTGTGTATGCCTGTGTGTGTGCATGTGTGTTTTTATGTGTGTGTGTGTGTGTGTGTGTGTGTGTGTGTGTGTGTGTGTGTGTGTGTGTGTGTGCATGTGCGTGTGTGTGTCTTTATGCGTGTGTGCATGTGTTTATGTATGTATGTGTAAGGTTGCCAACCGTCCCGAATTGTGCGGGACATCCCGTATTTTAAGTGATTTTGATTTGTCTCGATTTTCAATCACAGCTCATCGGTCTTGTCAATAGTAGGCTACTGTAAACGCACCTGGAACAAAGTGTCCAGTGCCGCCGCAACCACGCGCATCTCGCACTGTGTGCACGACACCAAGGGACAGAAGGGGCACCACAATTAAGCCAGAGAAGCTTTGCTGCAAACTGCTTTTCACTCTTCTTAGAGAATGATTACAATGTCAAAATGCAGTAACAGCATCTTACATAACGATGATACTTTTTGGGTCCTCTCAGTCTCCATTTGCCTATGCACCAGATCTAACTTGAACGTTATGCTACTCGTTTTACAGTAAATGGGAACTAGAGGGAGAGAGAGGGTGGAAGTTTCCAGCTGGCTTGTCATTGTTGGTAATTGATTCACCTTTTTAATATAAGAAACTTTTAAAAGGAAATCATGAGAACAACAAAAACAACGCGAGGAGATTGCGGAGTTGTCCGGTTCACACTAGGCTACTAGGGCACTTTGACATACTGTAGGCTGCAGGCACTGTGATTTGGACTGTGATAGAATATGAAGAGTGGTCTTTGCCTTTGTGTAATGGAATTGAATTGGTGAGTCTTTAAGTCTTCAATAATCCGTTTCCCTTAAACTAAGCATTTACATTATTAGGCTATGCCATTTGAAACACTTTCCACTCAGATAGCTAGGTGGGTATGGGTTCATGATTCACTATTAATTGCAAACAGAAAATATCAAGCTAGCATCATTACATGCTTCTATTTCCACAGGAATGAAGGTTGTTTATACCAACTTAATATACTTATCATTGTTAATATTGTGCTAGGCCTAAATGTGGCACAAACAATGTTAGAGTTTGTGGACGACTAGCCATAGGCTATATTTGCGTGTCTGTGTGTGTGTGTGTGTGAATTGAGTGTGTATGTGTGTGTGAACGTGCATGCGGGCATGTGTGTTTTTGGGTGCTTGTAGAAATGTAGTAAGTACATTTCAGTCATCCTCTACCGGCACCCCTTCGCTCAACATTTACAAGCTGATTGGTGTACACATAAATTAATTTATTGTATGGCCCCCCAAAAGTGGAATTCCATGAAACTTGGCATGCATTCAGAGGATGTCATAGTGAACATACACTTCAAATGTTGTGCAATATTGAACATGTCAGCCAAGCCAGTGTGTCTCTATGTGTGTGTTTTTACACCTCATTTTTGCTTTGTAATTTTTAACCACAAATGAGGTTGGTGTGGCGGGTAGGTGACAGATCAAAACAAAAATCAATATCGTCATCCTACATGCCAACCAGGTTTGAATAAAAAAAAAAAATTGGACTAAACCAACGCTTCACTAGTGTGGCAGTCATAACTAGAAGTACCGCATAGTGGTACAAAATATGACATTCGTTCCGCGAAAAATAAATCACACTTATCAATTTGTCTCCATCTCCTACTCCATCCCCCACTCTTGAAACTTGCTTGTATGTGCATGCCTGTGTTTGTGTGTGTGTGCATGTGGATGTGTGTGTTTGCGTGCATGTGTGTGTGTATGTCAAATATGTCTCCATCTCCTTATAGAGCCTGATCGATATGGGATTTTGAGGGCCGATACCGATTTCGATGTTTGAGTTTTTCAAAAACTGATAACCGATATATCGGCCAATAGTCATTTTTAACAAACAGAATGTAAAAATGTTCTCCCATTACAAGGTGGGGCATTATGTATTTGAATAGGCCTAACTATCAAGGCTCCGAATCGGTTCAAGGAACGAAAACCGAAAATAAACGGAATTTTTACGAGGAACGGGAATGGAAACAAAAACCAAATGGTCTTCAACTGTTCCGGAACAGAAACGTTATTCTGAAATCCCCAAATCCCCAAAACTGGTTAATAATGTTTTTTTTTCGTTCTCTGTAAAGCCTATAACATTTCAAAAAAGCATGGCCTTGTCTTGTTGTTGTAATGTAGCCTAGGCCGTATGTCATTTCAGTTGGGATCTTAAATAGGCCTAGGCCTGCTCGCACAGTGAAACTGATTTGGAAATTATGTTTGTAATGTAGGCCTGTGAAGATATATTGTGCCTGCCCAGGCCTTATGTTGTTTCAAAGTCGGGATTTTAAATGTTTGCACAATAAAATGTAGAGTTAAATTGGAAGTTGGCGAGACTGTCAGATTTGTCAGCAACATAGACAATACAACATATTCGGGTTAGAAATTATTGAGCGAGCCTCTATATCTGAAGATCTCCATGGAATATTGATAAAACTTACAACCAGTTAAGGAGTTTCTAGCCCACTTATACAGAAATTATTTTGATACGAAATTATTTTATCATAGAATATAGGCTACAGTCAGCAGCAGTCTGCCTGGTATGTGAGATGGGATATCGCGAATATTTTTGGATGCTGCCTGTGATTTATGATTTTTGGCATTTAGACTACTGTATAAATTAAGGCCAAATACCAATAAGGTCTATTGTAAGGTTTCAACCACAAAAATAGACTTGATAGGCCCAATAACACTGCTGGAACGTTAAGAACTAACGTTATTTTACGTTCCGAACCGGTTCAGGAACGATATGTTGGTGGCAGAACGCAAGAACGAAAATGGTAAATATACCGGTTCCGTTCGGAGCGGAACGATTGAAAAATAATTTTGTTTTCAAGCCCTGCTAACTATCAAGTTTCCTAATGAAAGGCTCTTCATATACAGTAATTCATTTTGTTGCATAGAATAGAAAGAACAGTAAGAATGTGTGTGCGTGTCTGTGTGTGTGTGCATGCATGTGTGTCTGTGCGTGTGTGTGTATGTGCGTAGACAAATGTACAAATTCCAAAATTTTAGAAAAGATCATCACAGAACACAGATCTCTACAGAAATGGCTAACTGCTACCTTACCGAGAACATTAAGAGTAAGTTGGACAAGGGTTGTGGGAGCTGTGTATAGACCTCAAAAAGGCCTTTGACACCGTAAACCACAATATACTCTTGAACAAACTCACCACCTTCAACTTCTCTGAACACGCCACTGGTTGGTTTGCACCATATCTAGAGCATAGATAACAACGTGTTAAAATAAATACTGAACTCTCAACGCCGCTACAATCCAAAATGGATATCCCACAGGGCTCTATTCTGGGGCCGCTGCTCTTTAGTTTATATATAAACGATTTTCCAATATGCTGCTAGTCAGCCAACTGTCAAATGTACGCTGACAATACAGTAATTCATGCATCAGCTAGGACACCAAGTGCAGCAGCAGAGACCCTGACCAAGGAAAAGGAGGGTGTATCCCAGTGGCTCAAAGACAACCATCTGACGCTCAACATCAAAAAGACTGTATCTATGTGCCTCTCCATAAGAGGGAAAGCCAAGTGTGCTATCAAAATAGACCAAGAGGCCATACAGGAAGTTGAGGAATTTAAATTCTTAGGTATTATTCTAGACTCCCAACTAAAATTTAATAAACGTTAAAAAAACTCTGCAAGACAGTCCGGACAAACCTGAACTGTTTCAGAATGATAAGACATCACATACCTGTCAAGGCAGCTTTACTGTTTTTTATACAAACAGGCACTGAAAATAATGGATCAGAAACCAACAATTTGACACCACTGTTCGATTGTACAGAAATACAAGCTTAATACCGGTTCTATTTTTGTTCCTGGGAAAGTTTTGTGTCTTCAGTGAAATGGTGAGGGTCACCACCTGTCATTCAATGAATGTATGGAGAGTGCAGACAGACAGAGCTTTCCACTAGCAGGCAATCAAAAGGCCTATGAAGTCTCCAAATATCAATGATTTCATTTCACCTGTTTTCTGTTTTACTTGGCCGTGACGAACATTGTTGGAAAAACCTAGCATTAACATTAAGGCTACAGCTTTAATTTATTTGGATGAACATATTAGTCCTTATTTTGGCATTTAGACAATGGGAAGGCATCCAAGAATCCAATATTACAGTACCCACCAAAAATATACTTTTTTTGTTTGACCAGAAAACTATTCAGGCTAAAGGCTATAGGAAGACACTGGTGCAGCTTGTATAAAACAGAGGCCTAGTGTTTGTTTGCTGTAGGATAGAGTCTAAAAGACAATATTGTGACTATTAATAGTCGTTTTGAAAGCATATGTATATTTTTTTCCGACAGCTGACATGGAACGTTATTAACCGGTTCTGGAACAATATTTTTTTGTTCTAACCGGTTCGGGAACGTCAATTTTAGGGTGGGAACCAAAACCGGAAACGTTAGAATACTGTTTCTGTTCAGAACGAACCAATTGGCAAAAAAATCTGGTTCAAAGCCCTGGTTATAATAAATAAATACTAATCTTATCTGATTCATTAAGCTAAAGTTAAAGAAGGATACTGTATTAAGAGAGATGCCGTGTCACACGGAAAAAGATGAGCTGCATATTTTGTGTGAACATATTTCATATTTCATGAATGTAACTGAGTCCTGCAGCACTCAAGACAGAGCGGAAAGTAACGTGTTATGCCAAGTTAAAGCTACAAAGTTTTTTCAAAGCATAGCTTCTATAGTTACTCTACTCTCCTCAGTTGTTACTTGATTACATAAGTGAAAAAGTAACACCGTTTTGTTCGGAGTTGTATTTTAATGTCTTGCCTGTTCTATGGGTGATCTTTCTTCTTTTGCAGATGTGGTAAACTCCTCCTGACCCAGCTACACATAAAAACAAGACTCCGAAAGATCCTGATATTAACATCATGGCTAAAAGAGAGAGAAAAATAAAAGCACATACTCAGACTTTAGAGATATATTATATACACATGAATTGCAACAACAGTAGAACCAATATACCACAGTAATGTAACAAATGTCTCACCCTGTTCCTTTGACACTGGGTCTTTATGTTGAGGAGGGTATGTCATGTTTGAGACAATCAATGTCTTGGGGTTTGTTTCTACAAACATATACACACATATAAACAGTGGCGACATTAACATTTTTCAAATATGGACGCCAAGACTACAACAAATGCTGTACACTGATTTACAACAAAGATTCATAAATATATGGCTAGCAAGTATGATTGTTGCTCTCAAAAAGGTACTTACTGTTTATTATAAGGTGCACATAGTTAGTTGCCTTCAAGGTGCCAGTTGTGTGGTATATCTCTACACTATACGTTCCTGAATCAGTAAACTTCACAGGATTTATAATCAAGAATCCATTGTCAGGAGAAAACTTCCATCTCTGCTGTTGATTATGATAGATAGTCTTGTTTCTTTTTAATCCAAAAATTAAGGACTTACTGTTATCTTTTGTTCTATACAAGCGCAAGTCAAATTGTCTGGTTTTGTCTGTGACCAGCAGTAGAAACAGAGGCTGTCCGTGAGTCCCATAACATGAAACACTGAGTGTAGCATCACAAGTGAACTCCATTCCTGTCAAAGAAATGTGATAAAATATTGTTAAAAGGCTTTGCTCACATAAACATACATGTTTCCCAGCATTATGACCTAATTCACTAATATAATGATTAACTGAATAATAAAGAAAGTAAATAAAGAGAGTAAATATGAAGTTAATAGTTCATATTTTTTATTTATTTATTTATTTATTTTTTGCACGGTTCTTTGCTAATGGTGACGCTGACACAGTGAGCTGTGCAGGGAAAGTTCAACAAAAATAAAAAATCAATCAGACTGTAAAGATGAATAAAACTCCCTATAAAATGGCACTTCACACCACTTCTGAATTTGCTCCATGATAATTGAGTTTGAACTCTGATCCAACAAGTTAAAACACAGCTAAAACTATATTTACTAAATGCACCAACTAGTTTATAACTGCATATGTAAATGGTAAATGTTTGTCAGTTTGTCATGGCCGTTATTTTACAATAAGAAAGGGTAGCTGTTATTCTTTAGCACTAATACTTGGTGAATTCTTGCTCTGGTTTATTTTCACAGGTTATGAAGATCATTGAAGGCACTATAAGCATGGGTCATGCCATTGGATTATGATCTCAGTATATTGTGGCCAATAAATCAAGACATTTTAAAGGGTCTTTGCTTTGGCAACATGTCACAACATTTCAAAAGAGGATCTTGATATCAATAATAATTGATATGGTAGGTTACTTACCATATGCTGTCCCTGTAAGCACCACAACCAACGCTAGTACAGTTTGTAGCCTCATGCCTAAATAGGTCTATAATTTGTCTAAATGTGTCTGATCAAATAGTCTGAATGATAGACCTGGAGAAAGAGTGACTGCCAGCAGACATACCAGTTCTGGTAAGACTTCCTGCATAGCAAGGACTGTGAAAGTAACACCCAGCCTTTTGTTCATATTTTCATGCACTGGTCACAGTGCTCTGTGGGCTGACACTGGCCACTGTGGTGGTGAGAATGGAGGCGTAAAACATTGTTACCTTCTCTCAGGCTTGTTTCCTAAACCCAGTCACCATTTCATTCAAATCGATTTCCATAACATGAGAGATGAAGTTGACAGTAAGGTTTTCTTTAAGATCCACTTTATAGTTCATATTCTTTAAGCATGAGTTATCAAATTATGTGTGCACTAAAGTAGATATACTTATAAGAAATATACTGTGAGTTGAATAGTCAAAGACAAAAATGTATGAAGATATTATCAGCTAAATATCAACTCTAAAGAGGATAATATCCGTATTACTAGGCCTACCACATCACATTAGGGCACCCGAGGCCTACTGGTCAGGGCTTCAGGCTTGTAACCGAAGGGTTGCCGGTTTGATCCCCAACCAGTAGGAAAAATGTGGGCGGGGAAAGCCCACATCCACGGCTGAAGTGCCCTTGAGCAAGGCACCTAACCCATCACTGCTCCCCGAGCACCGCTGTAGCAGGCAGCTCACTGCGCCGGGATTAGTGTGTGCTTCACCTCACTGTGTGTTCACTGTGTGCTGTGTGTGTTTCACTAATTCACGGATTGGGATCCCTCAGGGGATCAAAAGAGTATACTTACTTATACATTGGTGGAATCTTTGAAGGCTATCATGTGTAGCCTAGTGAATATTCATCTGCAGCCTCTATTTCAGAAAGAAGCTAAAAATCCCCTCCATTCCAGTTTCGTTGCATTGGGACACAACAAGGCTGTAGCCATGGTGTCAACAGTGACAAACTGAGAAATTGGGGATGAAAGGTAAATAACCAAGGACCCAATGGTCACCGCGAATGAGATCCAGAGTTCCTTTGTGAAGATGACCACAAACTATTTTGAGATCAAAACTTAAGAGGTCACATCAGCATGTTCACCTCATGTTACTGTAACCTACTCTTTCTGCTCACCTACTCTATCACTCTCTCTGTCCCTCCTTCACTATTTCTCTCTAACTCATTCATCTTGGATGATTGAGGGGGTGTGGGTTTATTTTCTCTCCATTTCATGCATTCGAGTAACAAGGTCATCAGGTTATTCAATATTTAAAAAATGTAACATCAATGGGTGCAAAAAAACAGCATTGTGAATTATTTCAAGACTGAATGCATACAGATGAACAGCATCTACTGAACACAGGGCAGTCCAGGAAATGTACAGGTACACAAAATGTAAACCAGGCTGAAAACAAAATGACACAGAATTAATAGTGTCATTCCAACATCTTGGAAAGGCTCCTAAGAATAGAGACTAGTCATCACCTTGATATGGTTTACTGCACTTAGAGCTATTTCAGGAAGTGCAACTTAATGTGAAAAAGAACAAATAGTGCAGCATTTAATGAATGGCAACCAGTTTATTGATAAACTGACTTAACGAATGGCAACTTGTTTATTGATAAACTGACATTGTAAACTGGTTACCATTCATTGAGCAGTGTTGCACTGTTTGTTCTTTTTTTATATCGAGTTAAGACTCAAAAAAGAAGTAAAAACATTTAATATTTGTTTCACAATAAGGTCTGTGCAATAATTGGACAGAAATAACCAAGAAATGTGACTAAACAGACTATTTTACACAAAATGGCCAGTAGAGGGAGACTCTCCCAAGTTATCCACAACATACAATATAACTACTCCCCCCTATGGCCAAATGAAAAATTACCAGTTTTGCCCTTTGAGATTTTCCTCCCCCAATAAAACACATAATTTTGCTCTTCAACTCACAGAGGTCAAATGTCAATTTAGAATGTGCACCCAGGAAGAACATGGTGTTAAACAAAGAACACTATCAGAACACTACTGATCATTCATATCACAGAGACATACAAGAGCACTATTATCAGAGCCATACATCTCTATGTCTCTGACTGTAATAACGGAATACATGCCTCTATAATCAAGAATTAAGCTCTGAATCTCTGTAAAAAACCGAGGGTCTTGTTTTCACAAAGCCCATAGTCATTTTGCACTGACTTGGCACTTTGCCATTTAAAAACACTTCATACCAGTGGCTAGTAAATACAAAAAAAAACCCTGTAATGTGCCAATAAAAGTTGAAGCATTTTTTTAATGTGTAAACCTATGACTAAATACACAACTGTATTTACTTAAAAACATGGTGTAAGACGCTTGTGAAAGAAGGCAGCTTTCATGTGACAAAAACGGCAAATTCCTAAATTCACATTAAAATTGTTGGACATTACATGTGGACTGTAAATGAACTACGTGTCAGCGAGCCCTCAATTGGGCAACTTTGGAAAAATATTCCCCCAGTTTCCCACCTCTAATCCCCACATGCAGTTACATAAACGATGATGGTGATGGTAAACAAGGTGCTATAAGCGATGCCGGGTAACGTCATTTCAGTTGAAGTTCAAACAAAACAGAGAGCTAGCTCACTACTCCCTCCCCCTCCTTCCCGTGCAATTGAAACTCTCCCAAACGTGCATCTTTGTGACCATTTTTGGAGCCTATAGGCTGTCCTAAATTTGAATTTGCTCAGTGAGTGACTCTGGCGACGAGTAGTGATGCTCATTACCTATGCCCATGAAACTAAGCTGCACCAATCACATCGGTGTCTCTGATAAAGGCGGGTCAAAGGCGAGCTAAACAGATAACGACAGCGCTGCGACGTCGATGACCGGAAACATTGATCGTAGTGTTATCCAATTGCGTCGACATCCGGAATAAATAAGTAAATATAGGTAAGTAAATATTGGTCGTAGTGTTATGCAATTGTGTGCAGTAATATTTTCAAACGCATACTTGGTGCCGCCCCTCGAGTTGAGCCATTTTCATTACTCATAGCCAGACCCTTAACCTTTCTGATTGGGTCTGGTCCTCCAGGCTAGCGTGTCGGTACTCTGCGCGTGACCAGAGTTCGCATCCTATCTTTCCATTTTACTTTTGGAAAAAAAAGAGTATGGCCTACGAGACACAACAATAGGTTTTGACCCTAAATATTTATAGTTACATACTATATACTCTACATCGAGACCATACACACGCAAAGATGCAGCTCCATTTACAGACGCACCGTGACTTATCAATCAATAGACGTTCAATCGTAATCTCCAAAAGGCAGATATTCTACTTCAGAATCAGAATAGATGAATAACAGATCCAAGACTTCATCCCATGTCAACGTTTTATTCACCATTTGGTGTGTTTCTGCTTCAATTTTCGCAAAAACTATGAACAGAATTGCTTCCGCATCAATACAAACAAATACACTTATTCTCTGTCTTTTTCATGTGTGATTCACTACTTCCTCTACACTTTGCCCAACATATTTAGGCTTGAATCAAAGCACTGGGTGTCTGCCATCTGGTAGAGAGTAAAAATGAGATTTTACAGCGTATTTTGATCTATCCTCTGTTTTAATCAGTGTTGCTGTTTGTCACAATTTCGCGACTTTGACGCTTAGAGGGTTAAATTAGAAAAATATTGACACAGACATAAGCTGTGGCAGAGAATCACTGCATCATGAACAACGTTGTTGGCACTATACGGTGTTCGAATGCTGGAAGTAGCGAATTGCGACACAGGTGCAATGCTTTTTATAAACAGGTCTTACAACGTAGTTGTTTGAATGCAAGTTGCGTCGTACCATGGTGGTTCAGCAACGTTGTTGCTAACTTTTCTAGAAACGCACTGATTAGACGTCTGATGAAGAGGAAGAGTGTGGGTGATTTTGAGCACCCGTTGTTAACAGCATAAACTACGGCTTCGTTGTCACTGTGTATCAGCACTTCCTTCGACCTCCACTTGCTACCCCAGAAGTCACAGGGTATAACTCAAATATAACAGAAGAGGCCGCTTCACTGCATAACTTGAGACTGGCCAGGAAGATGCGAACTAGCACTCATTATAGAAGCCTCCAAACCCTACAGAAGTTTCAGTAAACAGCTGGAGGTCCTCTGGGAATGAGAAGCAATAATCATAGAACATGCATAAGCTGTTCCATTTAGGTCTGCTGAATTTGAGCATAGAGCATTACTGGATCCAGTAGCTACAGAACTGAGGAAGCACAAGAGAGATGCACAATAAAAGGATGGCCATGATTCACATAGCAACATTTTTAAAGGGAGTCTTTTTCTTGCTTTGAGCAGGTCTGTGATCTAAGAAAATTTACAGTGATCACAGTCATTCTATCTTGCTTCTCCTTTGGCAGCGATGTCAAGAATTCCTCGGTATATGGAAGCTTTAGCGCAAGTCTTACCAGGAAGACTCTAATGCTACGTCAGCCGTTCATTCATTACTCTTGACCAATCATCTGCATTCACCTGTCTTAAAAGGACTTCATGCTCCACTGCCTTAGGTGCCATGATTTCAAAGTCACCTCCATCCTCCCCACCAACACCAGACCAGTCCCTGGTCATAACCCATTGGGTAGGCTCTGCCCCTGCCAGCTAATATCAGGCAGGATCTGCTGGGTCAAGCCACTCCGAGACCTAGGCCTATGCCAAAGACTTTACTCTCTTGTTAATCTTATGAACCTTGTAAAATTCTATGTTAAATATTTGAATCTTATTCCTACTCTGAGTATTTATGGGAGAACTAAAATTATGAGGAATTCAAGCCATGATGAAGGCCCGCAAGTTTTCTCTAGAGAGAGGGGAACTCCCTATTTTCTGAAGACCTTTGTCAAGGTGAAAATGCCTGTGGCAGTTGGACTGCTTTGGGAGAAATCGTCCAGAAGATGAATGAGCAAATTAAAATTGTAATTGTTCTGGAGTATCCAGCATAAATCCTCCGATAGCGTATTGAAAATCTTACGAGCAGTGTTCTTCCACTTCACTCCCAACAGGTGCCAACATTTGGGGTGGATAGGCATCACAGGCTGAAGTGATGTCTGTCTTGGCTAGCCAGCAGTTCCTCCCTGCTTTTTTGAAGATGATGATTGTGTTGTCGAGAGAGACAGGTATTGTAGGAAGAATTCCTCGCGGGGAATTTAACTGTTGATGCTGGAAATATTGCATTTGTGTGGAGCTGATAGATCAATGATTATTCTCTTTTCTTCCTGAGTATTTCCGAGTTTCTATGCCAATGGGATTAACCCTGAAGGAAGGAAGGAGGTTTATCGAAGGATCAGATCATAAAACCTGATTCTAGCTAGAAGGGCCACAACGGCAGTGCAGCTCCAAAAATTAAATGGTGAGGGGGAAGGGAGGGAGGCAGCCTGAGACCATCTCCCAGCCTAGGGAAGAGGAAAGGGAAAACAAAGGTGTGGCGGGAGTAGCGAAGTGGTCGCTACGTTGGCTGCCTTTGAAGTGCCCGACCTTGGGCTGAGGGCTGAAAATGCTGTGCACGCATTCTTATGTAGGCTGCATCTTCAGCACCTGCAGCCAGGGAGGCTAAAGGGGCAGCGACCCTTTTTTTTCTTTTCTACACTGCATGAAGAGTGCCGATTGACTACGAGTCTTTGTGCTTTGCCGGGCGGGCCGGATGGATATGCATCCAGGCATTGTTGAGAGCAGGCTGCTTCCTTGTCTAAGCCTGGGGTAGCATACAGAGAGAGAGATAGGGAAGGAGAGTATGCAGACTGAGCATTGACATTCTGATCGATTAATGACTGATTTCTGATCTGATGACCTGGAAGGATCCCTACGCTGCCTATCTCCGGGTCTGACAGAGCCAGAAGACGGAGAAGATGGAATTTTCTGTTGGATCTATGGAATGGAATGCTGCGTGAGTTGGAAGTGCTCAAATGCGGACAACTGTCCAGTGAACGGGCCTATCAATATTACAGCGACGGCTTCTTGTGCTGGCGCGGGATGATCTAGTAAAGGGAGGAGGGCCTCAGACAGGAGCGAGTGAGGAGCGCCTGCGGGCCCGGCCTCTAAGTGCCTGAATTAGGAGGTGAGAAGGTCTACCAGATCTGGTGGTTGATGGTGGTTATCCATCTGAGGAGCCTGGGGATCAGGAGTTGGAGGTACAAAGTTGTCCTCCATATAGTTCTTTCTCCATCAGCAAGAAGTCTTGCCTATGCAATGACTTGGAATGCAATGATTTGCAGCGCCCGAGGCACATGGTGTATGGATACAGAGGCATGTTTAAATCTCCTAGGAGGTGTATAGGAGGGTTAATTGCTGTCAATCAACAGTATGGGCTTCTCCCAAACTTTGTTTAGAAAACCACATTTATTTAACAATATCTAGGAGGGAAAGAGTTAATTCATGTTACCATATTTTAGCATAAAATGGCAGACCCTGAAGCTGTTGGTTTTTTTTGTGTCATTTGTGTGTGTGTGTGTGTGTGTGTGTGTGTGTGTAACACTGTGTAATTGCTCTCCTGCAATAAATCATCTGTGCCAGGAGAACTTTAACCTTAGCTACCATAGCTTACTGAGTCTCCTTCAGTCATTAACATTGACATGTTATGCTAAGTAGGCCTATACACATAAAAATAACAAGATTTGGTGCATCTAATATTTAGATATTTATTGCATCTACTACACAACATGATTTTTAAAAACTGTCATCTCATCAACTCAAGGTTGAACATGGTGGCAATGGAAATTATTTGGAAATGAATGGAAGTCATTTGTCCCCAGGGCCATTGAACTGTTCAACGCTTCACTTAAGGGTAGGGGAGAGATAGACTTCTCTACATAGTCTGTCTGCCTCTTCACCTTCTCCATGTTTGTGTACGTACTGTCCACTAGTCGCCATACCTCAACATTTAGCTTTCCAAAAACGGGAGTTCTTTTTCGGGGGGGTCAGTGTTTATACCGGATCTGTGTTTGCATATTTAATATGTTTCATACACGTGTTTCAACACTGCATTTCGGTCGTTGCTTTACCTTACCATTACCTTACGCATGCCAGTTATGTATCCACCAGCTGCCTGCCTGCAGCCTACTTCCAAAACTCCAAAGCTGCTTGCTGTCAGATTTGGTTCCGAGGGAACAAGTTCAGTGTATCACTATCAACAACACTCAATAACAGTTTATGTGATGTGTTAATCAATTAAATTCCCAACAATTTCACAACAGCTAGTTCTGGAGTAGGCCATTAATCTAGCCCGCTTGCTTACGACGAGACTCAGGCTGCGCAGTTGGCACCCGCTTCCTTATTTGGGTTTTGGGTTGCCAGGTTTTAGCCTATGACAAAAGGGTTGAAATTGAAACTAAAACAAAAATGATCGTGTATGTGTAGGGTGTATTTCATACACAATCTGGCAACCTAAATGCATCAATGATTTTAAAATGAAGTTTGATGGCCATGCAAATTACGGCAGTTTTCCGGGAGAAATAACAAAACGGGATGACCTTGAAATACGGGAGAAACCCGGGAAAAACGGGAGTGTTGACAGGTATGCTAGTCGCCCTCACACTGGACAAGTCAATCAACACTGTTCTGCTCATGTACCTCATGTGTACTTCAACCTTACAGTTACAATAGTATTATTAATACATGATACTGCACTGAACTGCCTTGCACTACCCAGGCTCAGCCCCTGCCCTGTCATGCTTGATCATCCTTAAGCACACTATGTTGATATTTGATTTCGTTTCTATAGTATATTTAGTATTTTAGTATCATGTTTATCTACTGTCTCTATTGTACAGTGGAGTTTTTATTTTTGGATATTACTTTTTCTGCTGTAAGTGCATGTTCCGTGTGATGTCTGTATGCTACTGAGACCTTGAATTTCCCCTTGGGGATCAATAAAGTATCTATCTATCTATCTATCTATCTATCTATCTATCTACCTATGATGAACATGAACATTTTGAGGATTCAGCCAATATAGTCAATCAAAATTGACTGAAAAGCAGCCAAGCAGGAAATAATGCCAAGCAGGAAATAAGTTTTCGCCACCTTGGCCTTGACATATTATCACGATTTCCCCATGGCAATGCCATATTAGAAGACTTTGACAAGATTTGGGAAATATTCTTGAAAGATTGGAGTCTTTTAACTAATGTTTCCCATGCCTTACTCAAAATTACTTTACTCAAAAATGCTTTACTCATGCTTTACTGAAAATACTACAATCTTTTAAAGAATCTTTCCCAAATCTTGTCAAAGTCTTCTGGTGTAAGGATGGCTTAACTAAGCCCCCCACATTGCTGCTTGTATTAAGTGACAACATTATTTCAATGAAATTCCTGTCAGCCTACCATATCGTGAGGACTGGAGTAGACTGATTTCCATATTTTAAAATCTGCACCTGCTACAAAAGAAGACCACTCATGATTCAGTGACATATTAATTCATTTGTGTAGTTAATTTAGTTTTAACTGCGCCTTGTTGAAACGTATTGTCAGGTTTAATCCTATAATATTTATGAACAATACTTGTTATCTAGTAGGTGGATGGAGAGCCTTTGTTTCGGCAGGTTGGTTTCTTTACTGTTAAATAACAAACATTGTCAACACGAGAAACTAACTTTGATTGGGCGTTAGGGGACAGAGAACAAGTCAGGACTTCGTTGATCGTAATCTGCTCATTAACACGGAACTCCCGAGTCTCTGTCCTCATCGGATTTAGTCTAATTCCCTCAAAGGCGTCGCTCACTGCCGGAATTGCCGCCTTGTCTTCTGTGACCAGACCACGGCGCTATAAATGCTTGACGGGTTCCTAAGCACTCATTACTCCAGGCAAGCATGACGTGGACGCTCCCAGAGAAACTCGGCGGACGCAGAGAGGGACACCTCCCTCTCTTGGAGGGGTCATTGCAGACCAAATCCTCGGGACCGTGGGCACAGCCGAAATATTCGTTCAGCATTGATGCCATCCTGTCCACAGACCATCGGTGCGCTCACCCCCAACAAATAATCGCCTCGCATGTCCCGCTGTCCTCGCCGTATGCCTACATATCTGCCAGAGCGCCGTACCAGCAACAACTCCTTCAGCCACATCTCCAGCCATTCCATCACCACAGCTATGAAACAGACATATATGATGGTAAGACCGGTTTTTATTTTCACAATGCATTACAATGTGTGCGGCAAGCAAAGCTGCGTAACATATACAATAGGTAGTTCACCGAATAACGTGTTTCTCTTCATACACTAGGTAACACCGTTTACCCAAATCATTTGACATGCCGTGGAGGTTTCGTGCGTAAAACATGCAGACGGATCCGCACAATTTTCACTACAGAACAACTGACGAGACTGGAGGAGGTGTTTAGCAAGCAGCGCTATATGACCGGGACTGAGAAAATGTTACTCGCTTCGGCCCTGCGCCTTACAGAGATCCAGGTTAAAGTGTGGTTCCAGAACCGGAGAACGAAATGGAGAAAGAGCAAAGAAGACCAAGCCCAACATTCTCCGTGTTCGGTGGAGGAAGAGTTCATCTCGGTCGACAGTGACGACTCCCTGTAGTTTAAAAGAACTTTAACAGTTGGTGTTAATACACCGCAACATCTTTGTCTTTATTTTTATTTCTGTTACGAAAACATATATGTCCTAAAGCAGTGGTTATCAAACTGCAGTGGTTATCAAACTGTGGTACGGGTAGCCTACCATTGGTGGTACGCAGACTCTTTCTAGTGGTAGCCTATACTCTGGGACTCTCCAGGATGTTTTTTTTTTTTCCATAAAGAGGAAATAACCAATTCAAATTATATAAAATATAAATAGGCTATATAATAAAAAAATACTTAATCACATAATTACTGAAGTTAAATTTAAACTAGTTGGGTCTTTCTTGAAAAGAAATAGTATGTGCAATGTAAAATGCGTAGTTAAATAATCCTGCGCTACTGTATTTTAATGACGGTCATAATGGTGGTACTTGGGAAGCCAATTGTTTTCTGAGGTGATACTCGTTGTGAAAAGTTTGATAACCACTGACCTAAGGTATTTCTTGTCAGACAAGACACATTTGGAAGATGGTACTACTGTGTGGTATCCCATGCCTCTTAAATAAAATATAGGCCACCCTACAATTTCTCAATGGGGTCAATGTGTGGTCCAAGAAACTGAAATATTCCTATACCGTTGTCTCGTATCTTATTCGTTAATCTATAGTTAGGCAGGATTATATATTTTAATGGAAATGAAAGTGTATATCATTATTAGCCTGTTATTATTATTATTATTAGTAGCATATTATGTTAATATAGAAATTATCTAATGGCCTAGGCTATGTAATGTGATTTAACAACCCCCCTCTAACGAATAACTTCAAAACACCCTACAATTGAGTCGCTGTTTAAGTTAGACTAACTCCACATTTACATTCAATATCGAATGTGAATCGGACACGCGATATAGCCTATTAATTATCATCGACTCCAAAATCATGGTATAGCCTGATTATTTTACAAGAAGGTCACACCTATGACACTTATGTTTCACAGTAATAGCCTGTGAAACGTGTTGATATGAGTTCCGCCATAATGAATTGGGTTAATATAGCCTACACCTTTAAAGATCAATACGCATCAAAGCGCAAATGGAATTAAGGATAACACATGGATAAATATAATTAGCAGAACAAAGGCCTTGAGCCCGTGCATACAGTCTTTTTAAACGATGGTTTCTGTTATAGCCTTGTTCGATGGAAAAACTGAACATAGAATTGGCAACGCAGCTGAACTACATGGCCGAGTGCACATCTGTTCCAAATTTTTACTGGAGGTCGAACGTTCTTAATATTAATAATAATAATAATAATAGTAATAATAGTAATAATAATAATAATAATAATAATGATCATGATGATGAAGCTGGCTGCTGGTTTTCTGTCCTCTTGAGGTAGCCCAATATAACACCTGTAGAAATGCACTTGAAGAATAACCCGTAACCATGGTTATCCTTTACATGATTAGATCACTAGATGGCATTAAAGAGTGCACAGCATTAGGACAGGATCAGTGGTTAACTCAAATAAGATTCATGATAAGATCGCAAATATAATTTGCCATATTTGGATAATCCTAATAGGAATTAGGTGATAAGTACAACTGATTAAAACTAAAGGTTCACACCAATCCATGACAATAATATATTAGATTTGTCTTTTCAAAATGTATAAAACTGACTTGAGTTGTTATAGGCATACATGCATTCTGGTCTTAGAACGTCTACACTCTGAAAACAAATGTGTTGTCCCTATCTGCAGAGGTGTGTTTAAAAACAATGCAAGCTGTGTTGTTTTCAACACATTCATTTTAAAACTCTATGTTCTCATTTAAACTTCTATCTAGTAGGAGTTTATATACATACATACATACATACATACATACATACATACATACATACATACATGCATACATACATACATACATACATACATACATATAGCCTATATGTACACATGCTCAAGGAGCTTCCCTTTTTTGTTTCAAAATAGGGGGATAAAGTCCTTTGCTGTAGGTAACCGTTCATTATATACATCCAAGATATTGGACTGGTTTTGAGAGGAGATTACATTATTGTCCATCTTTTGTGCCAGCTACACAAGAACAGTATAAAAGTTGCACAGAACTTTAGAACGCATGCTAAATACATCACATAATTACTTGAAAGTCCTCATGATGTGTCACTTTCTTAGATTAGGTATACAGCTGTGTCTTTTTAAAAAGAAATGTCACTCTCTTTCCTCTAATCCTCTAAAGCCCCGGCCTCTTTAGAAGTAGTAAAATAGCCAACACTTATTTCACACCCTTCCTCTGGTCACAGATGAAAGAGAGATTCACATCGTCAGTTAGCTTGTTCCAGGCAGGGGAACAATAATCACGTTTTAACTCGACTTCACACCCCAAGTATTCACAAAAACTCCAACTGTTAATGCCTCCTTTCAATGCTGTGCAATCTGTAATCACTGGCCAGAGGCAAAATTAATAGACACTAATGGCCATTTGGATCCGAAGAGGCAAAGAGAGGGGAGGGGGCAAAATCTGCCAGTGAAAGCTATTAATTATATGCAGAGGGAGCAAGTGGGCAGGCCCTGGATGGGGAGGGAGGCGTGTGTGTGTGTGTGGGGGGGAGGAAGGAGAGTGGGAGGCGAGGGGGTATAGCTTTGAGGCTCTGAAGGGCCCATGGCCTGCAAGTTTCACATGGACTTCCGCAGAGCACCTTGTGAAAGAGGCAGGCAGGGGGGCTTTCTGGCCGGGACCAGGCGGCCGGGATTGTTTCATCTGAAAAGGGCGACATCTGTCCGGGGGTTGGGGGAGACTCTGCCCAAGCCCATTAGGTCTGCCGCTCACTCAACAACTTCCAAGATCTCTCTCTCTCTCTCTCTCTCTCTAAATGGACAATAGTGAAGGAAGGGGAGGGAGAGGAACGAAGAAGAGCAGAAGGTGTATTGGTTGAGCAGCAGAGGATGTGGGAATTGAGTTCTAGATTTCCCAGTGCTATGATCTGTCTATGCCTGTGTACAGACAGACGGTCACTCATACGCAGAGGTGGAAGTCCAGCTTCAGAAAGTAAAAGTCCTACCACATCTGTGGCAACCATTCACTTAAACCTGCTGATTCTAATCAGAACAACTCTTCAGCCAGATAGAGCAGCTCATTGGTGAATCGTTGACCTTTAATTGTTCAACAGTGAGTGTTAGGATCCCACAGAAGATGGCATGTTAACCTCCCCGTCGTGCCAGGGGGCAATGAATTCACATCATCATATACATTACGCTCTCACAGTCCCCAGCGCTTTCTCAGTCACACAAGTTCATGCAGTGCAAAGGTCAAGTGGTGTCCGCGTGCTCACACATAATCAGTGTCATAAGTGCCAAGGCACAAACTTATTTGAATGTTAATGACCCCCATGTTTTTTAAATGAGCATTATGCATTATAAAAAAAGACAACTTTCATCAACACTGAGCAAGTCAAATGAACCACATCTGTGGTGTGACTTGCATGTTAGTATGCATAATTTGCTGAGTATTTTTAAATTAATTTATTATACAGGTGTTCTCACTAACACTATATAGTTGTCTTCATTTTTTCTTTCCCTGTGGTGCATGTGTGTGATTTGTAAGTGTGCAAAACCCAGTTCATCACTGTGATGAAATAAAGGCAGTAGACTTAATTAAAATGAACATCTGTGAGTAATGATTTACACATTTATCTATAAATTGCTTTCTTCTAGTCTGCATAGAATTCAGTAATTGCATATCCTTTCATACACAAGTCACAGTTTTTTCATACATCAAATCTTTAAATACAAAAAGGTGCACCCCAACGTTGAGACCTTTGTAGATCATTTGAAACAGCCTAAGGTTAATGGACATATATGATACTGACAAAGTCCCATAGGCTATATGAATTACCTCTAGAAACAATTGTGAAGTAACAGCTGTTATGCACTACAAGAAGTTAAACAGAATGTTTTTCAATGTAATGATACAGTACATTTGATCGTTTATTCACTTCAGTCGACTTTATATAGCTTAATTAACAACCACAATTTGAAATTAATCTGTTTATGAGCATTGCAAAGTCTGCAATAACATGAAGTGTAGGGTCACTGCGATGCACAAAAATTGGGAGGAAAGGTAGCCTATAGTGTAATGATTCGTTACTGTCAGGGTGCATACAGCGCCGCTTAACATCCAACAAAATGGCTGTAATTTGCAGCTCATGGCTTCATCTGCGCATGCTCTCCACACCTCTGTCACAGAGTCGATGGCAGGTATTGAGGTTGGCGAATGACAAGCCCTTTCTCAAAAGACTGTCTGATCTTCGGTCAAAACAGCGCTTAGAGATGTTGTCTAGAAGAAGAGGACTCAACTAGCGCTGTCACAAACCATCTGACATCAAGAGAAACAAACATAGCATACTTGTGCGTTCTAATGTGTAGGCGATCGGTGACGAGCTCCGGCAGATTTCTTGAAATCATTTATTAATGTGCATTGAATAGTTTTGGGGAGACGGACACTCGGATTCAGCTCGAAGAATCTCTACATTGAGACTTTTGGAGGTATCGAAACGCTCACGTTCAGCTTATGCACGTTATGGATTCCATTGGATCATACAAATTACGTTAACTTGCCTTTGGAGGATTTTTACTGACTCTGTTGCTGAACTGCTGGGCACGATCCGAAACCCTGTTATTGCTTTACGGTTTGGCAGTGATATTTTTCGTAAGGTATTTGATTTTTATGAAACTTTAAAGTGATGTTTCAACACAACAAAAAGTGTTTTACCATCGAATCGCTCGTCGGCAAAGATGCCATTTCCTCGACATCTGGGGACGAACCTATCAGACCGACAGCGCTGAGATTGACGGAGTCTGTTCATCCCGCGCCTTTTGGGACATGTTTCCAGAACTCCGGCAGGACCTTGTACAGTGGCCCGGAAATGATGTTCCCAGATCCGGGCTCCCATGCCACCAACCCCTCACTGTCGCTCCATCATCTCCAAATCCCCACGCAGCATTTCTTCAACCCTCACCAGAGAGACGCACTGAACTTCTATCCGTGGGTGCTGCGAAACCGATATCTTGGACACAGGTTCCAAGGTTAGTAGTCTTACGATTTTTAATTGGTCAAACTTTTTTTTTTATTTACGGTGCATTCTGTAGTTTAGGTATCTTGGCGGGAATAAAATATAGTTAGTTCCATGTGCACGTGTCGTATCACTCTTGATGGACATCTTACTTGTTCTGATGTTACCCATTCTCAGAGTTCTGCACAACTAGAATGTAAGGCGATAAAGTTGATGGACGCTGTCCATAACGTTAAGTAACAATTACTTTCATAAATAGAGTTTAGAGTAGATTTACAAGTGGTATTGTTTTCTCCTGTCATGAGGATATCGTTGCCCTGCCATGGTATAGGACAGCTTAGGCCCGTTGTGATTGCAGCATGTCTGCAGGCATAGGCTATGGTTTTTATAAATGAAAATTAAACTGTTTATTTTAGTATTAAGATGGTCCTCAAGTGAAACAAAAAGGCGGCTATAACTGTCAATAACATTAACATAATTTGTTGGCTATAGACTGTCAGTTGACATTTGATTCAGATGACGCGGTTAATTGCCATGTGGAGCACACTAAGCCTACTCAACACAAAACATATTGTATAGATTTAAAACACGAGTAAATGTTTATATATAGGCATGCATATCCTCAAACTACCCTCAGCGTTAAAGTAGGCAACAAGGAAAATTATATGGCACAATTGTTTTTTTGTAAAATATGCTGCATACATGAAATTATATGAAACGAATGAAAATAGAAGATAAAATTGTTATTTCCAAAGAAAATGGTAGTATAAACTACTGAATTGAACAGTTAGGACTCATTTGAAATAACAAAAATCCCGCAATGTAGGCGACGTACATGTACACATGTTAATTGCTTCATGGATAACATGGAACATATTTAATTAATCGATAAAATTTGATTTATTAAACAAAATTAAAAGGGAAAACGTAGACTAGTTAAGGAAGGAAAACACGCTGGGGGGAAATACCGGTAGGTTATACTAGTAACTTTCTTGTGCCCACCTTTTAATAGCGGGCTACATAGGCCTATAGTATAGTTAAATATTATATAGTAAGTAGATATATAGGTATAAAATGAGAAGGCTATTTTGTTATAAAATAGCAAGAATATTTGGCTTGTTATCATCATAGTCTGAGAAAATATGTTAAATATTTTATGCAGACTTTGTTGCAGACTTTTGTAGAAATAAATGACACCTACCATCGTCGTCTGCATGAGCACGCTAAACAATGCGTAGCATTATATTTTATTTTTGTCGCAATTTTATTTTGTTCTCTTGACTGTTCGAAAATAAATAATTTGGAGGTAATATGATCTAACGCACTCTTGTTTGGACATTTTACTGCTATTGATATGTATTCATTTAGCAAACCGATGAAATACTATTAGCAAATTATATTATTAATTCAGTATTTTTTGTGTAGTTCCACAATCATTTTCAGCATGCTCTGAACATGAATTTAAGCAGGCCCCTTCAAAATCAGATGAATACCATGGCAATTTACAGGACTGCAACAGTAACATTATTATTTATTTATAAACTTGCACAGACACAAATAGAAATAACCTGAATTATCATCAGCAGTAGGAATAAGACTCTCTCTATCTCTCTCTTTTATACCACTTCTCTTCAAAACAGTATGCTTTCTACTGTTACTGTTTGGGTCTTTTGGGCCAAAACATCCTGAGAAGTAACTAATACTGGGTGGCCCCATTAACCAAGCAATTTGTTAAACCAGGTGGATCAATGACGCTTTGCTGGCCAGGCCAGCCAGTCATGTTGAGTCAGATGAAATCTGCCCCTATGAGACTCAGGTCGCGTCAGGTATACACACACACAGAGCTGGCCTCACTCCGCTCCCTCTCTCTCTCTCTCTCACACACACACACACACACACACACACACACACACACACACACACACACACACACACCCTCGGGCTGTCCCACAGGTAATTGGGGAAGTCGGAGGTTGTTGTGACTATTGGTCAGATCCGGGACTGAGATAGATTCTCTTTTGTCTGTGCCCTACGCTCACCCACTCAGTGCTGGTGTCCAGTAACCTTGAACACTATACTGTCCGGACAAGGCTAAACACGGCTTAAAAGGGACTGGATTACCTGTCCCATGTGTGTGTCCTTCTCTTTGGCTCCTTCCATGTCTCTCGCCCCTTTTGTGTTGCTCACTGGTTAATGGTCTTTACTGGTTGATGGTGTTAATGGTCTTTGAGGGGCTCACTTCCTCTGGACTGATCGGGGAAAGACCTGTGAGTCTGTGGGCTCCGCCATGTAGCACGACAGTAAACACGATCTCAGATTTGTCGCTTCGCGTAAGCATACGGTCTCGTCATTGGACACATTCCACGGCACATGGCCTATGTTATGACTCGGGCACTGGGCATACTGGGATCTCTTTTGATCCATGTATTGTGTTTGTGTCGATTTGTCTCCCTGGTCTTCTCCTCGGTCATCCTCAGGATGTGGACATTAGAATGGCCAGCAACACAACAGAAATGCATGTGTACTTGCAAAAATGAAACAATCACTCATTTGCAGATTTGGGTTGTTGCGTTTGCTGGAGAAATTTGAAACGGTTATGGACAGAACTAAGCAGAGAGAAGTAGTAGACACCTAACAGCGAGAGAGTGAATGAGAGAAGTAGTCGGGGTACAGTGAATGAAAGCTAATGGTGGTTTTGGCTCTGGAGGGGTGAACAATTCAGGGCCTTCATTTCCCTCCCCTTTCCTCAGAAGATAATGAGGCCAGCGCTGACAAGACCAAGCTTGTTTGTGCCAGGGGAACGGTAGCGGCCCTGAACTACATGCCATCTGGTTCCCTTTCAGCTAAGTTTGGGGGGCACTCTCTCTCTATCTCTCTCTCTCCTTTTCTCTCTGAGCGGGATGGCCAAGGTCTGTTTGAGACAATCTTCCCCAAGGGGGAGTCCTCCGTTCCTGGGTAGCAGCCCGGGCGCACGTCCCTGGTGGAGCTTTGGTTGGGGGGTCCTTGATCCTGCACCTTGCTCAGGGGAACTTGGGGAGATGGTGATACCCAAGACACAGTGTCAGATACACATGCGCACACACACATATGCACCTGCATGCACAGACACACACAGAAACACTCATGTACGTGCAAATACACACACACACACACACACACGCACACACACACACACACACACACACACATCCACAGAAACTCACACAGACCCCCCCCCCCCTCTCACACACACACACACACACACACACACACACACACACACACACACACACACACACTGCATACACGACGCACACACAGACACACACACATGCAGAACATGCCAAGCCTGAACGTGTGTGCGGTGATTTGACGGGTGTGATGAGCGCAGCGAAGGCCATTTTTCAATCTAATCGTCCCTGATGTGACTGTGGGAGAGAGATTAGAGGGTCAGTTTGTCATCGGCGGGATTAGGAGATGTGTTTGCCTGCTGAGCACATGCTCGTGACGGACGGCCTAATGTCCCCCACCCGCCCGCCCGGGTCTTCTTGGCCTGTTGGTGCTCACTGCTCCTTGAGGAACGTTTAAGGATTACTTTTCAACACCCGCAGAGCTGAGGAAGCTCATTATTGACATTCTTACCCCCCCTCCCATCCACACATACACTCTTCCCCCCTCCCACTCTCAGAAACTCAGAAACAGACACATTTTTTTTTTTCCTGAGATGTCTCTATTGTTTTTCTTTTCCTTTTTTTCTTGTCGGCCTCTGATGTTCAAAAGAAGTTTCAGCACGCCAGCTGAAAATGCTTGTCAATGACAGTCCTGTGACAGTAAAAAATGCACCCTTTCCGCAGCCCTGGTAAAAGACATGTCTTAATAGAAAGGAGTGCTAAACCTTTAGAAGCTCTTAAAACCCATCATGTTTTTTCCCCCTGCCTTTGACCGAAGTAGGCAGGCAGAGCAGTTTGTATGTTTACCAATAGAAGCACATTATTACACATTCATCTTTATTCAAGTATGAAATACATGTGCACAATTTTCACTTCCTCTCCTAAAGAATTCCCTGACCATCACACATTCTTTAGGTTATAGAAGATAGTAATGTGATAAAACTGCTTATTTAAGAAACCAAATGATTGAGCTGTTGATCTGAACAAGCTTTTAGCTGGAAGTCCTATTGAAAGGATTTAGTTCAAAGCTATTGTCTGGAGATGAAAGGTTGGTCTCCATGGACTGAAAGAAACGTTAAGTCCACAAGGCCGACAACTAATCCCCCTTTCATATAGCATTGATGCCATTAATACCTTTTGTGTCCTCAATCGGTACATCTTTATATTTTGTTAAGGTTTCAAAAAGGGTCGACATGCTCAAGGGACCTTTGTGCAAAAAAAATCTGTTTTAATTAGCAAATTCAATTAAGTTTGTCCCAGAGCACTTGAAGAGTATCAGTTTGAGGTAGACTAGAATGCTAGAATGCTCCACGTAAGTGTTAGGCCCAAGTGCAGAACATTAATGTTTTTTCTGGCCGTGTGTAATTTTCTCCTTTGTAGCCATTAGGTTGGAAACAACACAAGGCCATTAGGATAATTGGTGACAAGTGAGCACCTTGATAAGCTCTATTTAGATTGCAATTCCAGTCCCCTATCAAAATAGACGTCTGAGTTAAAGTTGTCATATCATGTTCCTTCATCACATCAGAAATCATGACCTTGTCAAGGATATGATCTGTACACAAAATAGTGTATAGTCAAATGAAGGGGGAATGTATTTGTGCATCAAGAAGATGTGAAGTGCAGGTCTGGCATGTTTGCATAGTTTTTGACGTAGATGTCTGCTGTCGTGCACCTGAGGTGAGCGTTGACATTTGGGGTTTGGACATCGGTTGTTGCCCCTTTGCGTGCCACATGCCCCAGATGGGTTCCATTTTGCCTATTCGTGAGGGAGGCTGTATTTAAAGTCCTTATTCTTCTAAAAAATATCCACACCAAACTCAACTGGCGGTCAGGGAGAAAAATCAAAGGCCATTTGTTTATGTAAAATATTTTTGTTTTCTTATAAGTGATTTTAATAAACGGATAAAGGCCCTTGGGTGCCAGATGGCCACTGCGGTGGGACACAAAGTCACGCACCAAACTAAACTGAAAATTAACGACATTTCACTGTTGCCTTGAATGAAATCGGACGAAATGCATGGGCATTTCATTTGCTTAACTGCCATATAGTCATTATATTCATCAGGCAATTTTTTCAGCACAGATGTTTTTGCATTCCCCAGACTAATATATTTACCTAGGACTTCTCTTTGAATTGCAACAACTTAAAGGCCATGCATTTGTATACAAATGAGCCTAATGCCAGTTTGCAGGAGGAGAACGACTTTGCTTTCAAATCTAAAGGCCCTAACATAGACCTTGCAGTTACAATGCTTCTGATTGGAAAAAAAAAAACCTATGCAAGTGGATATTTTATAAATTAAATGAATATTGTTGAAATTATATTAATTAAATTGTTTTTCATTTGTGTACTGATTTACGTCAAGTGTTCCTGGAAAATGTCATAATGTTTTAATTAATTTTTTTATTGTTATTATTAACAGACAAATATAAAATATTTATTTTAAATACATTATTTCACTTATGCTGTGTAATAGTATACCACATAATTTGCAGAATCACATTGGAGAAATAGGTAATTGAATACAAAACTAAATATTCAGTGTATGGATAAAATGTAATTGTTCACATTATTATATTTTATGAAAAATATATTTTTTAACGTAACTTTTTTGTTGCGGGCAGGATCACTCGGTCTTGATGAACAGTGTTGTTAATGTGATGACATATGAACATAAATCAGTGGCCACGATATCAATCTTAAACTCGCTGTCTGGCTACACAGGCCGGCACACTGAAACAATATTATCCTCTGCAAATGTGGCCAAGAATATTTTGGATGTGCTTTTGGAAGACTTTTACAAAATGCTAAAAGGAAGAAAAAACTTTACCAATCAGCATCTGTATACATAATATTGTATTTCATTAAGCCAAAATTATAATAATTAAATGATATGTGCTTCATTAAACAAAATATTGTTTTTAGAAATACAAAATGCTCACCTATGATTAACTTTGTGCATTAACATAATGGTCAACATGATATCTATAGACCTATCCATTTTTATATATTTTGTCAATATTTTTATCAACTCATGGACCCCCCTTCCCCAATCCTTCTTTTTGTAGGTGATGACAGCAGTCCAGAGAACCTGCTTCTGCACGGACCATTCTCCCGCAAGCCCAAGCGCATTCGCACGGCCTTCTCTCCCTCGCAGCTGCTGAGGCTAGAGCGGGCCTTCGAGAAGAACCACTATGTGGTGGGTGCAGAGCGCAAGCAGCTCGCCAACGGCCTCTGTCTTACCGAAACACAGGTGAGGAGGAACACCCCGAGACACACACACACACATACTCACACACACTCATCACCAGAAATGTATGCCATGACCCACAATGCCGAGCAGAGAGACACAGTGAGAGAGAAGGATAGTAAGAGAGAGGGATAGAGAGGAGTAGAGGAAGAGGGTTGCCGGGTGCGGCAAGTCTGCATTCCTCTGCCCTGAGATGGGCCCCTAGCATGTCCGTCGGCTCTTGAGTCATCTATCTGGTACACCATGCCTGGGACTGAAACACAGTTTCATCACCCCCCCCTGTCGCCGGAAGAGCTTTGCTGTTGCTCTGCGGCTCTGTGGCTACAGGATGCGTCGGACTAATGACAGAGGAATGCAGTGTGCACAAGCGCTTAATGTGCTATCTTATACGTAAACAAGCACCTACACACCTACCTATAGTAATCATTCACAAAAGTGACAGTTGGCGAGAAACACTGGGGTGTTGACATTAATGTGTAGCATGTGTCACCGTATTTAATGTAATCTCACACACCATCATAAATATCTACCTTCACTATTTCACAACAGTGACAGTGTCAGTGAGAAAAACTGGCTGCATTGAAATAGATAAATCTACATGTATGTGTTGCCGTATTTAAGGCTTTAGACACTATAATAAATTCAAAATACATTTTCATAGAAGCCTGATTCAAATGGATCATACTTTATATATTATATAATTCATATGATGGTCTTTAAATATTGGCTTTGAAATATTTTTGCATGGCACTGTAATATGACCAAACTGTATCTATCTAGTAAGTCAAGTGGCTCATGAAGGTCTTGTTTAATTCATTCTTTCAGGTAAAGGTGTGGTTCCAGAACAGAAGGACCAAACACAAGCGCCAGAAGCTGGAAGAGGAGTCTCCGGAGTCGCAGCAGAAGAGGAAAGGCAGTCAGCACGTGAGCCGCTGGCGAGTGGCCACACAGCAGTCCGGTTCGGACGACATCGATGTCATCTCCGAGGACTGAGACCTCCAGACTCGCTCGAATCAGACTCAAACCTCTCCGAGACACTATCCGTGACAGAGAGAGTACAACATGTTTGATTTTGTTTTTGTTTTTGTTTTGGTTTGGTTTGCGTTATTTTTATTTTTTAAAATAAATATGTTCAAATAGCAGTGGCAGCAGTGACTGGTGATGGTGTGGCGTGGTCAAGGGCCGGGAGCGCTCCCCGCAGGCAGCCCCGAACGTGGGACGGATCCGAAAAAGAGGATCGCCAGCTATGCAGTTGTAGCGCCAGCGGCACAGAGACAGTGTGTGGGAGAACTTCTTGACTGAAACAAACGTCTCAGAAGTCTTTAGCCCTTCGGATTGGCGGCCAGTGGCGGCCATTTACTCACCGGCGTGTTTCACACAGTGAAATACAGTCACATCATTTACTATTCCACTTGAGTTTCATTTTTTAAATCACCTTTGAAGTCTTCAACTGTCTCACCTCACTGTCTTGTGTCAGCATAACCTTCACTAAAGATAGCGTGACTATCTAATCATCATTTGAGTTGTTTGTTTGTTTGTTTGTTTGTTTGTATAATTGAATCCACTTGCTTAATTGTATAACATGCTTTGTATGTTGTTCAATAACAGACACTTGTTTCAAGTTGGAAATTGCTGTGCTTCTGGTGAGATATACGGCATCGATTTGTTTATATTTTTAATAGCCCTGTGCTGTGCTTTTTTCATTCGATACACAAAAAACAGGAAACCTTTTCCCCCACAACCAATCAGTAAAAATATTTCAAATCTCTCCAGTGTTTGCACATTAGATAGTTCTGGTGTTTTGCAAGTTAGAGTTTGTATGCAATATTAACAACAACAACAACAACAACTTCTATGCATTTGTGTTCCTTACCTGTAGTCAATGTTTTCCATATTTCCTCAGTTGATCCTCTGCTTTCTGGGTTAGATTGTCATTTATTGAAAGGGCATTCATGATGATCTACATGTAATTATCAGACAGTGAAACCAATGTGTCTGAAAATGTGCTTGGGATTCACACAGAGACAGCAAGGCTGTGGTTTGGGACAATGCTAACTTTGAAATCATTTTGTAGCACTTCATAGCAAGATTCTGTCTATAATGTTGGAATGCACTGTTCATACTTTGCAGTTTAACAAATGCCTAGACACTCTTATTTTGTATTGTTTTTTACCCCTCTGTTCAGAATATTAGATTATTAAAGTGTTAACATTATTTTAAATTATTTTAAATATCCAGTGATTTCTGAGTTTGTTATTAAAACAAGACTTTAAGAATGGCTAGAACAACCTTCAAATATATTCAGGTTTAGCATTTCGGGTTTGTAGGAAAATTCTGACGTGCAAAAATATCCTCCCATAAATACGACACAGCCACTCACACAAACACACACGCACACACGTACAAAGAGAGAGACAGAGAAAGAGAGAGAGAGACATTATTAATTTGGTCACTATATGCTATATCCAAAGTTCTACCATGTCAAACATTAATGTCAAATGTGAACATGTCAAAATCTCTAGGATGAATGCACATGTAACTGCACTGAATACAAAAAGAAAACAATCTGGGAGTCTGAATCAATTGATCATGTTCATGATCAGCCGGACAGCCAAAAGAAAAGCTCTGATGTTTGTTCGTGAGGATGTTGCTGTTTTACACACTTGCTGAAGGCTGGGCCATTTCCCTGAAGCTCCTGTGTGCACTTGTCAAGGGGATATGAGTCACGCAGCTCAGCTACACCGTTGACAGCAGTACTCTGCTTTTTGACATTTGAATTGTGTGTCTTAATTAATGTTCTTGTGCTCCTAGGGCTTACTAATTGCGTCAATAATCAAAGGCTGCAATATTTGCATGTCACAGTTACTGTTGCAATCACTTTTAAGAAATATCACACAGACACTTGTGTCGTGATCGAGTACATGTGCTCAGGACCTGATTTTGATTAGGTTATTTCAACATTTTGTAGAATAAAAAACTTGATGGGTGTAAACATGTAATTGCATGGTGAAACATTCTCCACTCATATTACGGAGGCATTTCATACAGGGCAAATGTATGGCCTCATTTTCTAAATTCTGCATTGGTTTGGATAGGTGAATTATACCCCAAGGTCATGCGAGAGATTTCAAGCTTCTAAGCTTTTGAAATGCCACTTGAAATACATCTATTTTAAAATTAATTAAAACGTACATAATTCTTGCCTTTTTTGGGGTCAGCTCGTATTTTAGGGTTTTGCTATGTATAACCTTGTAATTGTTACAATTAGCGTGCATGTTTTTCTTTTTTTAGTAAATGTCAATGTTTCTAAAGCAAAATTCAGTAATTGCACTCACTCCTAATAGCAGATTACTTCATTTAACCATGTTCTGAAGAAACAAGAAGTTGCAAATCGAACCATTAAAGAGTCAACCTCAGATAGTAAGTAAGTATCTTGTCTAGTATCTGTTCATATGTTAGGGCTATATTATTATTTTCATAATTTATCATTTGCTCATTCAAATATTTCAAAGACAACTACTTCACAAACCATTCTGAAACTCAAATCAACCAATTGAATATTACAAATACCATTATCACATATTTTCTGAATGAAAAGCAAGGAAATGTATTCTTATTTTTTATTACACAATATTAAGCATTACAATTAAATAAACAATGTTTCTCAATGTCATGTGTCATAATAATTACTCATTCATGGTAAGGAATCATAATTTACAGGAAAATCAGCAATTAAATAACAACCTCTAAAGAACACACATCTGCACAAGCACACACAGAAAGAGTGTGTGTGTGTGTGTGTGTGTGTGTGTGTGTGAGAGAGAGAGAGAGAGAGAGAGAGATAGATAGAGAGAGAATCACATTCCTTTTTACACATGGTGGATTCCTCTGGAAATGTAAGTTGTCTCTGAAATGATTTATTAAAGCACAGCCATGTCTTAACTTACATCCACTGCACCAATAAGCGATTTCCACGCATTTTTCAGTCAGAGGTGTGCTGGTGAACTGTCTTCCCAAGTGTTGTGATTATAACCCCCTGGAAAGCGGTCGTCACCTCTGGATGTATTTGTGTGCTTCAGCTTAACTATACACCACCTTTGGTTTTGGGACAGCAGGGTCCTTGGCCCTCTGATTAGTACATAAGTAAATTAATACATGCCAACAGCCTTCTGTACTGAAGGTGAACAAAACTACAACCTACTGCCCTTTTTTTTAGGAAATAGTTTCCAGATAAACAAACAGTAACTGATGAATAAGGCCGAGACCTTTATGCTCTTTCTTCAGTAATGTAATGTAATGTAATGTAATGTAAGGAGAAATAACCCCCTTCTTATTGCAGCAGAGCAGGATCATACACTGACCACCAGGGGTGCTATACTCGAGAAAGGATGCCAAATACTGCTAGGCTTGAACATCCCAGTGATACATGAAACGAAAAGTGATCACTTCAAAATGTATATATACATTTCTGTGTATGTATACCGTATATTCCGTTTCTGAGCAATTTATCCAAGATCTCTGATTACTACATTTATTTTTGAAAGGATCTACATCTTGTCCAGTCACTGATCATATGTGACAACCAGTGACCAGTATTTTATTTCTATAGTAGTAATGATCAAACTCTCTCTCTCTCTCACACACACACACACACACACACACAAATCCTACTCACTACCTGCTTCCCAGACGTTGCCATGGTAACATGGAGGTGTAAACAAAAGAGCAGATGGTTGGACGCATGGAGGTGTCAGAGCCATTTTGTTTTGTATCGCTCATATCTCAATTAAAGTGGTGGTGTTAGCAGCATTAGTTCGTGCCACGCAGTCCCCAATTTCCCGTCTTTTTAAAAACTGTGTGTGCCGAGCTTGCCTGAGTTTCATTTTGCTAGGCTTTCCACAAAAATATGTCGACAGTTAAGTGACGAGACTGATTCATGCTTACAACAGTGCCACGGCCAAGTAGGCCTAATCTTCTAAGCAATTACCTTGTCTCCTTATCTTCTCTGTGCTGATGTTGACAGGTGTTTAGTAATGCACCAAGCAGCCTTCGATGGTCACCCATTTTATTGTCAAAACATTGCAAAACATTTCAATTCACTTGTGGCTTGTGTCATCCCATTGTTTGGATGAGAATAAAAAGAATACATTATACCACCATTCATGTCTTTCTCTTCCTTTAAAAGACCATTAGTGGTTGTTCAAACATGGAGAAACAGTTAAGGAAAACAATATTTTGTTGCTTATACAACAAAAAAATCAAACGAGACTCAGTCCTGCAGCTGAATGTTATGAGGCATGCCTGAAGTGTTAATCATTGCCAAATAATTACTGATGTAATTTGCTAAATAATTGCACCCAATCAGACGGGGCAACTACTTGCTGCTACTTGTAGTCTCGCTTGCCTGGCTGATTATAGACTGTCAGAGATCAGCAATGTCAAGCCACCCAGACAGATGCTGGATCTGGAACGAGCCTGGCTCCACTGTGGGCCGGATCTGCTCTGCAGACTGTTGTTTGACTGGACACAGACTGAAGTAGAAGAGAAGTTTTCTTTTTGTTTAGACTTGACATAGGAAGACAAAAGTCAACTTAATCATGACAAAGTGACAGTTTCTCACTTTCTTATTTCAGCCTCCCTTCTCTCTCGCATTCTCTCTCACACACACACAAACACACACACACTCAAGAACAACTGTGCCACGGTGCAATTCCAAACCTGCATTGGCCCGGCATCTAATAACATCATAAATTATCTGTCTCCACAGTTCCTTATCCTACAAAAACTGTAAATGGGCCCTATTTATGTGTCATTAACATGGAAACTTCATATAATAAACTCTTTAAAATGTTGCTATGAACTAAGATCAGAAACCAGTTTAAAATAAAACCTAGGCTACAGGCAGAACATAAAGAAAGAAAGAAAGAAAGAAAGAAAGACAAACATTCTATTCTCATTTACTTAATACCCATGTTGACATGCGATTAGGCTATTATTTCATTATTTTAATTTCACCATAGCATTAATGCAGCAAGAGATCATATATTTCTAGTGTGCCACCTATCTGGATTTGTAGGCCTATGTATTTGGGTAAGGACTTTCCATCATAAATTGAAGCATATCATTGCTGATGTCAAAATCCCGGGGAAGCTGTTGACAGGAGAGTATGTGGGAGGGGAACCTGGAATTGGGGGTGTCAGGACTTCAGGGAGGGAAAGTCCAGACTAGCTGCGTCTGACGTTTCGCAATGGCAGGCAGGCAGGCAATGTGCTTGCTTTTCACAGGGAACTATATATCTACATTACAATTGAGAGTAAGACTTTTTATCTGAACCAAAATGGTGCTACAAACAAAACTTAGCATAAGCAAGAATGGTATGTGGTCACCATGTGGTTCAATACTGTATACCATTCTTTGTGTATTGCTTCTAGAGGATAGAAAAATATACATTTCCTGTGTTCACTCTGCAAAACAAATGCTCTCTCCCCACAAACTTTGCATCAATCTTTTCTGCATTCTAGTGGTGTTAAAATGTCCAAGGTGGATATGTGGCGTGAAATTGTTGTGTGCCTGATGATAACATGACAAAACCCCGAGTGATTTACTACACAAATGATATGATAATTACAGGTTGGCAGGTTTCAGGAGCTAGTTAGTCCGTTTTATGGACTGGAAAAGCTTGTTTCCTCCGCTGACACCTGTTTGCTGTCTTTGGATTGGCTGGAGGGGCAGCCGAGAGAAAGGAGAGCAGCCTCCCAATTATAGGGTTCTGCCCGTCGAGTCTAGGTTTGTAATTGATTGGTTTCAGTGATTCAGAAAAGCTTCCCTGATTCATGCGCCATAAAACATCTACGATCTAATAGTTCTTATCAATCAAGAGTGTTGACGCCATGTGGAAATTCGCTCATTGACCAAAGCGCCTAAATCGCTCAGTATTTTCATAAACAACTCTTGTTGCTGCTCATAAATATAAGGTCAGTGTTGTTTTTGCTGGTAATGGAAATGTTGAAATGGCTGGGATGGGGATGAATGGATATTTTATGACTTTGGTGACAGGTATTTCGATTTCTTTTGCCTCAGCCATGTTTGTGCGCATTGCAGCCACGTGCACTGAGAAGTCTGAAACTGGTGTTTAAAAAGCAGACGAACAGAACAGGGCTGCAGTAGGTGGTAATTAGGCCTACAGAACAAAATGAGTTTCATAGAAGTGGTCCCACTCATAACACCATCATCAATTACAGACAACAACCTTTTGTACCTTCCATATGAATTCCATAGCCATTATGAAAATTAAACTGATTAAATATTGTACTGTCACATGGTATAGCTGGACAGGTAAGTTGGCAGCCATGTGCCCATTCAGCATTTCGGAGAGTCGCTATGGTGTTTGCAGTCACAACACAACAGAGCATCTATCGCACTCGACTGAGACTGACAGTTGACGGGCCGATATCCTCCTCTCTTTGTTTATGCCACCATCAGTTTTACCAACAGTTTTGCGCGGCTCTAACGGAGACCTGTGACTAATTAAAGTCAACTCCGCTTGTAGCCAAAAGCCACTTTGAACATGTCTGTCTGGCGGGTGTAAAATTATCAACGCCGTTACAGTATCATATCACGCCGATGATTAATAAACATTGATGAGAGGCTTCCTAT
Source organism: Alosa alosa (assembly GCF_017589495.1). Lineage (NCBI taxonomy): Eukaryota > Metazoa > Chordata > Actinopteri > Clupeiformes > Clupeidae > Alosa > Alosa alosa. The sequence goes on along the minus strand of NC_063209.1, from coordinate 13,160,617 downwards.
GCCTGCCAACGCCTCTCCTCCAGGCTCGTTTATAAAGCTGACTCGCATCCCCACTGGCGCTCTCCAGACGGCGACAATCAACACTCGACAGCAGGTTTCCTTCCATGCGATCACGCATCCACGTGTTTGTTTTTTCCCCCAATAACTATAGCCTACAACTAAAGGAAGACCAATGTGTTCCCTGCTTGTGCTTAAGGCCTGACCCACAGGGTTGCGCAAATGACCTGCCATGCAGCAATTAGCCCGACGTCCAGGCCAAACATGTCTGTGGGTTACTGGAGATTGGATTGTGCATTTTATCCAAAGAGAACTTCACAACAAACTCAGCTCAACAAACAATACATCTAGGTCTATGTGTTAATTAGGTTTATCTGAGTATACATCTCTCTATATATAACCTACTATCTCAATCTCTCTCTCTCTCTGGTGAAAGTAATTCGACTAGGCTACATTCTTACCTCAAAACGAGTAGGCCTAAGCCAAAAGTTCTGCAGCTGGTGCTTTATAGGCTGAAGATTTGTAAAGGTGATTTATTGTTAATCTTCCCTAAAGAATCACCATACATAACTGAGCACTGTATGTATCAGTTTCATGTTAATAGGTGGTAAGGGGCGGGTTGGGATAAAAGGATTTAAAATATGTAGTGCTTTTTTAATCTTCACAGAGCAGGGGTGAATGCAACAACAGTGTACATCTGATAGCCCTGGAAAATCGCAAAAGCATTCGCCTCAAGTGGGTATTCAAGGTGATAATCTGAGACATATCGTGTGAGACACTTTTTAGTATCTAGCACTTGTCTCACAATGCTCCCTAATTGCTGAGTTTGAGCCGGGGAAATGTTTCAGCACGGGGCCTCGGGTTAAAACTGCGTTCCACACAGCTCGGAAAGAAAGCGCGGCGGCATTCCCCTCCTCTCTCTGCTCCGCCCAGACTGCCTTGTAAAATTTCACATCATGCCTTTTAATGATGCGCTGTTACCTTTGTGTCGTCTGAGGAAAATGAGCGTTTAAACATCATGATCCTGGAAGTTAAATCGGAGTAGTCAAGGCGGGTCCTGTCTAAATTATCTATTAGTCTGAAGCATTTGAAGTTTAACTGCAGCACAGGGCGTAATTCTGTGAAATGATACATCTTACCTGCTTTAAGCAAAAATATTGACATGCTGCCATTTGAATGCCATGATAATATGTCCCTGGAGTGGTTTTACCTTCTAAAAGCATACTAATATCGGTATTCTTGATAAGTGGTGTACCAGAACTTCAATCACAGACTGAAAGAAAGTGTAAGGTGTGAGCTGTGGCATTGAGCCATCGCGCCACATTTGCATTGTGGCATAAATTCACCCTTTCTTGCGGAGGAAGTGTCATTCGTTTACTCCGCCGTTGCTAATTAATTTTCGTCTAAACAGTTCATTCAAATGAGGCCGACTCTTCATTAGCACACCTGTGCTTAGCTGCCTCATTAAAATTGGAAACCTGTAAATTTTTACATCCGCAGAATGCGCCTCTGTTACCAAATATTGAATCAGGTAACACTGTGTTAATTAATGTTATAGCAAGAGGGGGAGTTGACGTCGGTTAATTTGCATACCTTGCGCAAAGAAAAAGCACACACATTAAAAAATGAAAGGAAGAGAGAGGATGCGCCATGGTGTGTGTCAGGCCGCCATTTGTGTGCTTGGGGTGGCATGAGAACGCGACAGGGAGCGAGAGAGACATGTTTGTGTTTTTAGAGGCATATCTGTATGCTCAAGGGTCTTTTCCACACAGGCATGTGTCTTCTGTGGTGACAAACCATACAGCAGGAGATGTCAAATTTGAACAGACAGCAGCCAATTATGTTTCACCCAGGAAACTGAGAGGAATGAGACAATTGCTCATCATCATCCCATAACCTCTAATACTGTAAATTAAGCATCATGGAGACCTACAATGATTATCCCTCTAAATTAAAAATTGAACATTAAATGGCATATCTTTATGTGTACACATTACATTAAAATGATCTCTTTACTTGGGTAGAAAAGTCTTAAATAAAGAAAGCTGCACACATGATTAGAGCAATAGGAAAATATTAAACAACTAGAAGAGCAACTAGAAAACTATAGCATGTAAAATATATGTTATGATTGAGTGAACATTGATTTAATTTCCACATTAATGTGTGTGTGTGTGTGTCATTTTACAAAGAATATGATGAGTGCACATAGTGGCATGAAAGATAGGCTGTCCATTCAGGAAAGACCAATGCATGCAGGAGTGTGATGAGTATAGGCTAAGCATGATAGAGGGTCTACACTGAAAAATGAACTTTGGTGTGAGTTGAACAACTTCAGTAAGACACTGTGTCATTGGCTGATCGGTCCTTAATTGACCCACCTATGAGTGATAAACCATTCAGGTTCCGACTGCCCCTCCACTGCCCCCTCCACCCCAGCACAGTTCAAATGAGGTGACGAACCGAAGTGGCCACTGTGTGTGTGCCGACAAGGAAAAATACTGGTAGCGTGACATGGTCTACACGCAATGAAAGCTTTTAACGGGCTGCCGGATTGTCAGTGCTTTCCAAGCATGTTGTTTTCGTTTGCTCGAGTTGGCTCATTCAGGCAGATAAAATGATCATATGCTCACGTGAGCTTGTGTCCCCTGTTAGCATTTGTTAGTCCAAATGACATTATTGAGAAGACTCATTCTCCTCTCCCACTCCGCTCAGCTCAGCTCATCTCATCTTCTCGGAAAAGCAGTTGTGAACTAATCAACACCTAATGCATGAGGAGGCTGCACAGGCAAAATGAAAATTGCTGTCAGCACAATTTGGTATATTATGTCAACAAAGCACTGCCCTGCACTATAAACATTTCAGTGATCAGCGAGAGGATGCCACTTAACCACAGTTTGCGTTAGCTTTTATGTGTTGGCCATTCTCAAAATACCCTAATTATCAGTAGGAAAAAAAATCATACATTAAAGAAGGCACCTATAGGGGTGGCTGTTTAGGAATCGATCTGGGAGAGGCTCCAGACCCAGCATGTGTGAGACCGTCTCGTCTGCAGCCACGCATAGGGAGCAGGTGCCATGGCCCACGGCCTGCAAATTAGCAGCCCCATTTATATCCAAGAGCTTTAACAGCAGAAGATGGCGTATAACAGGGGCCGCCTCAAAGAGGAGGATGTATTTAGATAGATAGATAGATGGATGGATGGATGGATGGATGGATAGATAGATAGATAGATAGATAGATAGATAGATAGATAGATAGATAGATACTTTATTCATCCCAAGGGACATTTAGAAGACTACACAGCAGAGGGTTGAGAGACAATAGATTACCTAATCACTTCAGCATGCATATTTAAAGTCAAAATATTCTAATCAGATACACTTTTGTCAGATATAGTGAATTGCTCATCATAGTCCTATATTAGTCCATTCTCTGCGCTCAAAAAGCCATCTAAGTACTGTAGGGGGAAACAAAGTGAGACAGCCATTCAGTACTCCAGCCAATCAACACATTGCTCCTTGAGCACGGAGGGGAGGGGTGTCATTTAATTGGCTGTTGAAAGAAAAAAAAGAATGAAGGGACTCTCTGCAAGGTACACAGACCTTTTTATGTTGGTCAATGTATGGGACAGGCATGTTCCAATTTGTTGAATAAATGTTTACAGCCATAAGTGACTCATATCGGCTCAAACTCTTTTACCATGTCATGACATGAATCATAAAACACGTCTCTTACATTTGTGCTGCACTGGTCATATCTATGATGGTATGCAATGAAGTATGATTTTTTTTGTCTTGGATGCCTGTACATACACATAGTACATACACATAGCCTAACACAGACAAATGTAGAAGCACACACAAGAGATCATTACTGCTCTATTAATTAGACAAATAATCCCACGCACAATCAGTTCCAGTCCTATTGCCAAGACTGAGACAATGACTTCATCAACAATGTCTGCTGGCATTGAGGTCAGTCCATTCTCAGGAAAAACCAACAAAAGATGACTTGTACAAGATTCAGTCTTAATGAGCAAGACTGAGAGTTGTACACAAACTAATTTTTTACAGTTTGTGTACAGGAGTGGTTAGTAGCTGACTGACTTCCTGGAGTCATACACTTTAAATGTTTCTACCAAAGTGGCAGAAATGTCTAAGGGTGTGAAAATGCACAAATAAAATATAAAATCTGTTTAAAGACAATAATATACACATTATACGAGCCAATCTGTTATAATTGCTTCTTTTGCAACAACAAAAAATATCTTGGCAAGAAACCACAAAGAGCCAAGGACAGAATTAAAGAAATGCACCTAAAAGTTGTAATCCTAAACATATGCAGCACAGTCTGTTGTGCTATTTCAGAGGACACTAATCACCATGAAATGTAGTCATCCTGCCTGTAAAGATGCTGGAAGACTTCGCAGTTAATAATTCATAAGCACTTGCTAATCTCACTGTAGGAGTCTAATTAACGCGTCATTAAAGGCATAATTCTGATAATTATAATTTCTCACTTTTTAAATGGGAGTGTCATGAAGCTGGATGGTGGGGGGGGGTGGAGAATGCTACCCGTCTGCCAGTTCGGTGACTAAAGCTCAGCCTATCGCTATCACTTAGCAAAGAAAGGTACGATTGAAGTAAAAATAGTATAAAAGGAGAGGTTTTAACTGCAGATGATCAAGAATTGACATGGGCTATGAATTTTATATTAAATTATATGTCTAATATGATGTGCTATATGGAGAAATAAATATGTTTATGTCTTATATACTTATAAGAGGGACAGCTGAGTATTTATCTAATTTAAGACAACAGAACACCTCTATCCGCTATTTTTATTACTTAGCATTTTTTACATAGGCTGTATTCTTGGCTTGTCTTTTGCTGTTTAATGGTGCTTGACTGATTACTGAATATGTACATTAAAAAATCCAGGTTAACGTCAGTGTCTGACATATATGTTTATTTTATTTTTTTTATCATGATCTAATATTAGGTCTGCTGTCTGCAGTGTTTTACTAGAGATCGACTGGACATACTATCTGTATGTGTGTGTGTGTATGTTTGTGTGTGTGTGTGTGTGTGTGTGTGTGTGTTGGTCTGTCTGTGTGAATGGTGTGTGTTAACGGTTTTTCACTCCACTTAAGTGAGTGATTGTCCCTTGACTGTCACGTTGTGTGTTATGCCATCAAAAGGTAATGGTGTGAACGTCATATGTGCTTGTGTGTGTGTGTGTGTGTATTCATGTGTGTGTGTGTTTATATGTGTGTGTGTTTATGTGTGTGTGTGTTTACGTGTCTGTCTGTCTCTGTGGTGTGTGTGTCACTCCACTTGAGTGAGTGGAGGTCCCTTGATTTGCACGTAGTGTGTTATGTCATGGGAGGGTGTGGTGGTGTGACTGTCAGACCAACAGATGTTCCTGACATGGCAGCCGTCCAAATCAATTATTCCGCTCCCAGTATGAATTAGACAGCGCTTCCGCTGACGGAGGTGTGAAAAGGTAAATATCCCCCCATCCCAGCCTGTCTTCCCACCGTTCCCATGAAGCCTCACTGATGTTTCAGGGCCTGTCTGTGGTGAGATGAGACAACACACTCTCTCTGCAATCAGAGCAAGGCAGTCATGTGTTTGTGTGTCTCTCTCTCTCTCTCTCTCTCTCTCATACACACACACACACAAACACATACACACACACCCAAACAGAGAGAGAGAGAGAGAGAGAGAGAGAGAGAGACTATTCCCCCTTCTCCCTCTTTTCTCTCCATCTCTCTCATGTTTTCTCACATTCATTTCTCTCCTAATTTTTCCCTTCGTTTCTCCGGTGCTCCCCCTGGGATTTGGGCCGGGTGCTCATTTCCCCCCTCTAAGAGACACTTCTCATACAAAGTCATTACAGATGTGTCCCTGCGTCAGTTCTTTATTTACCAAAAACTCAAAGCTGGTGTGATCATCAGCAAATGAACAGGTGTGATGTCTGTAAACATAATAATACCACACCGTTTCATTGCTTGAAAACATTGCCCAGTGAGGTGGATATGAAAGAAAACGTGGAATGCACCAGAGCACGCTTAGAAAGGTGAGATGTAGTGAAGATACAAAGAAACTAAATTCAGCTAGTAAAAAGTTCCTATGTTTTACAGTAATAATAATTCCAGATAATACCTGTTAATGTTTGTAAAGAGCCTGCCTTTCCTAATAAGAGATGAGCCCTTGGGTTGGTGCACTCACTAACCCAGAAAGCCACAGGATAACCACAGTGTTATTGTCTCTGCATAGTCATTAGCCTGTTTAGAAAGGCAGCACAAGCCATGTGATTGACATCACATTGTGTGAGGGAATGTAGTGTGCTGCATCAGATTACCAAAGCAGCGTAATGGTGAGACCATTGTAAGACACATGTGACACATTACGGCAGAGTCCAAAATGCCATTCCATGGTGGGAAGGACGTTAATGAAGAGTTTCCCACTGTGGAGGTTCGTCCTTCTTCTTTTATTTTACTCATATTTCTCATTATGACTGAGTGCTGTCACTATGGTTGACCATGCGCTCTGGCCGTCATACCTGTGAGTTGGCTCTTTAACATTACAGTCAAGCTGCAGGTTCTGTGCCCTGTAGACTCGACTTTGATGCTGGGGTGATTGCCTCGTGCTGTCACTTCTTCGCTCATATAAAATAAGTTGTTTATATATTCATATTGTCGAGATGTTTAATTGTAGTCAAGAAATTCATTAGCTAATGTTGCATGATACAAATTATCATGTTTTTTTTTTTTTTTTAATTACATTTCAACATCCCAACTTTTTTGAAACAGGGTTGCATTTGCTCATAGTCAAGTTTCTGGGATGTGGCTTGGGATGTTAAAGTCAAATTTGGTTGTTGAAAGTAGAGCCACCAATATACAGTCATGTATTGTTAACTGTATATTGGTACGTGTGTCTATGTAGATACACGAGGACAGGCATGCTTATGGTACAAAATTATAATATAGACTGAATTCCAAAGTGTGCAAGTTGCAGATGGCCGTTTCTTACAAGCTACTTGGATGTTTGTTACAAGCTACTAGACAAAGAATGCTGAAAGATCGATGAATTCTAAAATATATTATATATAGTATAGTATTATATAGTATAGTGTATAGTATCTAATCTAATCTAATCTAATCTAAGATCTGACTCACTTCTCCTGAAGTTTTCTGAGTCATTTTGGCATAACCAATAATGTGGTCCTTGACTCTAGACAGAGAGTGGGGGCTTTTTCAAGGGACTAATGAAGCCAGTTTTCACTCCAAAAAGCTGTGATCATCATTTAGACATGGATCTGTTTAAGGTGGAAAAATGCCAGCCTATTGTTCAAGCTTTCACACCTGGCATTGCTCAGAAGGTGAGAGCTCTGTCACCTCAGGTGTGGAGAAAATGTCACTCAATGTGTATGTGTGTGTGTGTGTGCGCTTGTTTGTGTGCAAGTGTGTCGTGAGTGTCACCTTACCTTAATAACTGAACAACAAAAGTGTTTTGTAGAGTGCCGAACAACAAAATATGCATACTAAACACACACACACACACACACACCAGCTTAAATTCCTCGTTGGGTGGAGTGAACATTCAGTCTCGCAAAACAAAGTGAACTTCTTAGCCACGCTCTACATTGCAGTTTTATTTTTCATGGCCACACAAGGTCACATCCATGCCGACTCAAATTCTCCCCAGGCACCGGTCCACCCACAGACACAGTGCTCTTAGCCTCTCGGACAAGAGGTGGCTGTACCCTGCATCCAGGCCTCCAGCCGAGGACGCGGAGATGCCCTCAGACCTGGCTGAGGCCTCTGGGGGTGCATCAGGGACGTGCAGGGGCTGCATCTCTCCCCTGTTGGCCCCAAGCCCCCAGCGGTACTGCAGGCGCCTCATCATGCAGCCCAGCCGGAGGAGAAGGTTGCTGGGCTGGCCAGTGGTGGCACTGGAGCTCTCCTGGGAGCGTGGCGGAGGGGGCATCTGAGTGGCGGTGGTGGAGATGCTGCACTTAGCCGCGTGGTTGCCGTCTTCCTTCAGCTCCATTGGAGTGGCATCTCCCGCTTTGCCATCAGCGATTTTGACTGCCGTTGTTTCGCTCTTGGCTGCTGCCATGTTGCTCAATCCACTGTGGTCGGATGAAGCCGGCACACTGGGATCAGGGAATTCTGGGGCAGAAAGGAGACACGCATATTGTACTTCCCAAAATGCCCTCCTCTACATGCTCTAAATCTCTCAAAGAGGGCTCTGTTGTGTACACATATTTAACAAAACCAATTTAATTACACACTGCTAGGAAAAGTAAGCGGACTACTCTTATAAAGTATTATTAAGAGTCCAGCAGTGTTGGTTGTTATAGAAACGGTTACGTGAGGTTAATGGGGTGCGCATGCGATGTAGAGTGAGTGAACAAGTTGAGTAAAAGTGTAATACGCATTCTGTGTGTCTCTGCTCATTTCTAAACACAATATTGGCGACGAGAATGGCTGAATTTGGTTTACCCCCACCTGCACACTTTCTTGCCGTCCCCGGAGATCCTCCGGTTCCATGGGCAAACTGGCTGGAGAGTTTCACAGTTTACCTGGACGCTTTAAACGTCCCACATACTCGACGCACCCGACCAGTAGCGCGACAATGTGACGTCACATAAGCACCGTAACCATTTATACTCGCGTGTGGTGGTCGCGACACTAGTTGCAATATTCTCCTGAACAAAGGTGTCGCTGTTGTGAAAAGACTAACGCTAACTACGTTACACAGCAGAAAAAGCTGCAGTAAGAAACACTAGTAGCTACCTAGCTAGCCTCTGTGATGGTACTTCAGACTTTGGTTGCTACTATTCACAACTACCACCATCATTATCATCTAGTTTCCAAGGTGTGTGCACAAGTAGATAGATAGATGGATATATAGATAGATAGATAGATAGATGGATATATAGATACTTTAGTCATCCCGAGGGAAATTTTAATAATTTAAACAGTTTAGTTAGCTGGCTAGCTAGCTAGCAGCTGGCTGAGTTTGTGTAATTTCCTGAAGTGGAAAGAGATTTTGTTCAGGCCTTAATAGATATCCTTTGTTTGACAATAAATTGTTTCTATTCTTTCATCTTAATTCCATGTGTTGCAACTCTCACTGGTAACTTTGTTAACTTATCCAGCAAACTATTAAAAATTCACGACTGTAACAAAACACTGCATCTCTCGCTTGCCCTCGAACTAGTCCATCTTCCTGTTTCCACCTTGTCGCGCTCGTCTGAATAAAAATGAGTGGTGCGCTACCTCGCGCTACCTGGCTTCAATCCTGGCGCGCCAGCAAGATTTACGTCATTATGACGTCACGTTGTCGCGCTACCGGTCGGGTGCGTCAGGTATGTAGAAGCCCTTAGACTAGGATATTACCGACAAGAGGAAAATGGCTCTCCTCCGCCATTGTCTTGGAGTGGATAGGCAACGCATTTTTCGCAATCTTGGGACGCCTGCCAACTATGATGATGCAGTTACCCTCTTGACGACCCATTTCACTGGTCGCCAAAGGATTTTACTCTGACGGTACAAACTTCGAAAGCGCCTGCAACGACCCGGTGAGTCTGTTCGAAGCTACGTGACAAACTTAAAAGACATGGCGCGCTTGTGTGACTATGGGGTTCTGCGAGATCAAATACTTCGGGACCAGTTCATTGAAGGGACATCGTGTGAGAAAACAAGAGAAAAGCTGTTACTAGAAGCGGATGATTTGACTTTAGACAGAGCTGTGGAGATAGCGCTGCAAGTTGAGACAGCCATGGAATGCAGGCGCGCGGCCCCTCGCGGACAGCGCTGCACAGCAACTTCAGCCTGCCTATCACACCAGCATGCACTTCGCCGACGACAGCCGGTGTTCAGAGCAGGGTTTTCCGGTGCAATTCACTCAGAGTGATAGTGCAATAGGCGAACTGCAGAGGTATGTGGTAACTGTGGTTCTAAATCACACAATTCTAAGGCACAGCATTGTCCTGCCAGAGGACAACAGTGTAGAAATTGTCAGAAGCAAAACCATTTTGCCAAGATGTGCCGTTTAGGCTCTGCCACTCTCCCACAACACACAGGACCTCCACCAGCTCGGCACAACTACACGGAGATCAGAAATGTGACTGCTGGTCAGGTGCCTGTGACCCTGTACTGTCCAGTTAGCCGAAGTGACCCTGCCCTTATGAATGGACACTGGTGGGGGTTGATGGGATTTGGGCGTTCGGGGGTTCAATGTTCCATATGTGTTGTGCATGCATTACTTGAAAAGAACTAGCTCCAGTTATGTATGAACAGTGAAGGTAACAAACTCTTAAACATGTGAAAAACATGAACTTAAAGAAGTGAAAATTTAACAATATGAACTATGAATATTGAACAACTTGAAGCTACATCTATCAAGTGTGAACATGCTTAACAAAATATGGGAACAAAACATGGGACCTAAACGTGCATTACGAATATAATCAGTGGGAGCCCTGTGCTTGTTTCCCATAACAAGAAGGTTCCATCTGGGGTGATGGAAGATAGTGACACCCTCAGTGTGTTTGAAATGTCCAGTCGATTGCGCAATTTGGTCTTAGTTGCAGTCGTTTGCGAAAACCCGCCTCGCATAGATAGGCCTACGTGGTGGGAAATGGTAGCAACGTTTTCAGCGCTTTTACGGCTATCTCAGGATATTCTGCTTTGGTTTTGATCCAAAAACCCGCAAGAGAGGTTTCCTCATACACACTCTTAAGACCACCGTCATTTGCAATTTCGATCAACTGCTCTTCCTCCTGCGCTGACAAGTTAGGACTATTCGGGATATTGACAAATGGGTTGCAGACCCACTCATTGGTTTGCCGTGGATCTTTGGAGGATGGGAAGTAACGCTCAAACTCATTTCAAAGCGCAACCACGTGATCGCGCACCAGCTTGGCTTTAAATGCAGCGACTTTATCTGCCAGTTTAATAACAGTCATCATTCTCCCCTGGAGTGACAGGTTGAGGTCATTAAGCAACCCGAATATGTCACACAGGTAAGCGAGTGTTGACACCAGTCCTCATCACTAAAATGTGCAGCTAACGGTGACTTTTTTTCTGTAAGAAATCTCTGCAGCGGCTCTCGCAACTCAAACACTCTGGCCAGTGACCTGCTAAAGATGCTTGTTTTTTGTTGCTCATTCTAGCAGTTTAGCTAACCGTGTGACACTACCGTTCGCCAAGAACTGATCAAGTGAAGTGAGCTGACCTGAGGCTGCGCAGCGCTGAAGGCAATATGTAAAGTGTTGAAGGGGACAGACAGACGTGAAAATAGACCTTGCAAAATGCAAACATGCGTGCAATCAAACAACTGCATATAGGCCTAGGTCATGTAAAAACGTGACATTATTGCGAATTAAATTGAGTTTAGTTTGCATGCATTTTTTTTAAACTCATGTCGTAGGCTACAGCCCGGTTAGGAATGAAGTGGAGTGGTTGGGGACCGCTGGCCTAGGCTGTCTCACAGCCTTCAAACACAGGCCTTTGGTGAACCCTGATGTGTCACCTGTCATCCAGCCCCCTGCGCAGGGATTCCCTTCGCCTTGAGAGACGAGGTCACCCGCGAACTTGGGACACTCCTGGACATGGGAATTATTGAACCAGTCAACGCTGCTCCCTGGATTTCAAACTTAGTCATTGCAAAAAAAAAAAATCTAGGGGAATAAGAATATGCGTTGACCTACGTTTGGTGAATAAGGCAGTTATTCCAGACAGATATCCTTTGCCTACCTCAGAGGAGCTCACTTCACACTTTCACGGCTCAACAGTCTTCACAAAGCTTGACTTACGTCAGGGCTACCTGCAGGTACCACTCCACCCAGCCAGCAGGGACCTCACTGCTTTCGTGACGCACGCTGGGGTGTTCCGGTACACTCGAATGGCTTTTGGATTAAGCTCCGCCCCTAGCTGCTTCCAGAAGGTGATGAGCACAATCCTGGCTGGCATCCCTGGGGTAGCGGTTTTCCTGGATGACATTGTTATCCATGCTCAAGACATTGAGACACACAACAAGCGCCTCCAGAGGGTGGCTCAGGCCTACCTTCAGAACAACCTGACTCTGAACGAAGAAAAATGCTGCTTTGCTGCCCCAGCCATCGACTTTGTGGGGTTCCGCCTGACAGCCAAAGGCATTTCCCCACTACAGTCCAACGTCGACGCCATACACAGGATTTCAGAGCCTCAGCCTCTCAAATGGCCTCGTTTTTAGGCATGACTGCGTACTGCCTCCGTTTTCTGCCCGACTACTCACAGACCTCCGCACCTCTCCGCCAACTGCTTAAAAAAGAAGAGCCATGGCACTGGACTACAGCATGTTCAGAGGACGTACAAACTCTGAAAGCCCAGCTCACAACACCCCCTGTCCTAGCCCACTTTAACCCTGAATGTCCGACTCTAGTCACCTGTGATGCTTCAGATCGGGCTATTGGTGCAGTCCTTTCACAGGTGCAGGACGGGGTGGAGAGACCTGTAGCCTTCGCCTCCAGGGCATTAACACCAACAGAACAGCGCTACTCTGTTGGTGAATGTGAGGCGCTCGCCTGTGTGTGGGCCTCAGAGAGGTGGCACCTTTACCTCTACGGATGTCGTTTCACCCTCAGGACTGACCATCAGGCCCTGACTGCATTGCTGACAGCATCAGGATCCGGTCATAAACCCCTGCGCCTGCACAGATGGGGGGAAAGGCTGAGGCAATATGACTATGAACTGAAATTTACCCCTGGAAGGGACAATGTAGTCGCCGACCTACTCTCTCATTCCATCGATGCTCCCACACCAATGGTCTCCCCGGACGAGGACACAGAGACTGAATTCATTCACATGCTCCACACACCCTTGCAGTCGGCTGTGTCATTGGAGGAGTTGCAGCGCGAGTCTGAGCATGACCCCACACTGGCCTTGCTACGTACGCGTATGCGCTCTGGATGGCCAGCAAAAGTTTGTGATGAGCTCATGCCATTCGCAAGGGTGCGTGATGAACTGTCATGTTGGGGTGATGTTTGTGTCTACGGGCTTGTGCACCATGGTGCCCTGCAGCCAGCGGGCCCGCGTGCTATCCATGGCACATGAGGGGCACCTAGGCATCGTTAAACTCAAACTGCGATGCCGAGATCTCATCTAGTGGCCAGGCATCGATTGCGATATTGAAGCCCTGGTTAAAGACTGTGTGCCATGCCTCCTCAGTGGGAAAACTGGACCTCCAGTGCCAACCCCTCTGCAGCCTGTTCCATGGCCGATGGGAACATCTCCAGCTCGACATCAGTGGGGAGATCCATGGCCATGGAATTCCCCATCATCAGCCTTTCCTTGTGGTGCTGTACGACCTCCATTCAAAATGGCCCGAAGTGGTTCCAGCTGGAACTGTCACAACACAGGTCATCACAGACATCCTAGAAGCCTTGTTCGTGCGTTGGGGCATGCCTCGCGCCATCACAACAGATAATGGGCCCCAGTTCATCTCTGCAGACTTCTCTCAGTTCTTTAGTGATAGGGGAGTCAAACACATCTGCACAGCATACTACAATCCACAAGCAAACGGCAGTGTGGAGCGGTTCAACCAGAGCCTAAAGAATGGCGTATTTTAGTAGAACGGCAGTATTTTGACCGGAAACACAGGGTCAAGAGCACTGCTACAGTATTACCGCTGGTGACTGGGTTCGAGCTCGTAGGCCTCATCGGGCAACAAGATGGCTTCATACTGGAGCCAGCCCTTCCAGGTGCACAGGCAGCTGGGCCCAGCCACATTCATGCTTAGTGACGGATCACGATGGCATGCTAAGAGACTGAGGAAAGTGCGGAACCCAGGTGAGGAAATGGTGGCTCCACTGCCATCGGCCCCACCTCCACTGGTGCCGACACGTATAGGGCCACAGCAGGCTTCCCATACTCCTCAAGCTGCACCATCACCAGCGCCCCAGCAACCGCAACCTGCGCCTGACCTGCAACCTCCTCTGATTTCCTCTGGCACCCAGGCAGATCCAGGGCTGGGCCGTGTCACGAATTCAGCTATGGGTACTTCCCCACCTGCTTTGGAGGGGCCGAAGCCAGAGGTCGAGGAGTGCCGACCCGTAAGGGCCAGGGCCCACCCTGCCTACTTAAAGGACTTTGTCACAGAGTGACAGTGTAGGCCGTGCACTCTGTATTACTGTTCAATTGTTCTGGCAAAGACTTAGTTATGCAGAAGTCTAGGTTCTTGGGAGGGAGGGGGAAATGTTGTGTACACATAATTAACAAAACCAATTTAATTACACACTGCTAGGAAAAGTAAGGACTACGAAAAGGACTACTATTATGAAGTATTATTAAGAGTCCAGCAGTGTTGGTTGTTATAGAAACGGCTGTGTGAGGTTAATGGGGTGCGCATGCGATGTAGAGTGAGTGAACAAGTTGAGTAAAAGTGTAATATGCATTCTGTGTGTCTCTGCTCATTTCTAAACACAATAGGCTCATTTTGAGACGTTCAATGGTGTCACATCAAAAAGACAAAAGGTACTGTCAGAGTCCTTTCAGTGTCCCATGTTCTACAAAATATCTCTTTTTTGTTCTTAGAGTGTATTTGGCGTTCTGTAACAGGAGTACACAGGAGGTTTATATGAACTGGCTTCACACTGCAGTTGGCTTTGGGCAAAGTTGCTAATTATCCTCTGATAGAGGTTTTAGCCTAAAGGGCTGTTCCACCAAGAACGACATCTATAACAACAGCTGAAAGTGACCCTGACAATATCAGTCTTCATGTTGTTATTGTTATAATTTAGGTGTGGAGATTGTCATTCATATTAGCTAGAGCGATATGTTTTTGCCATTATCATCATAGTTCAGAAAATATTACTAAAAATGAATTCCCTTTTCAAACTTTTGCTAATACTCACAACAGAGTTCTGACATGGTTAGTCGTTTGAACCGGAGAGGGTTCTTAAATACATTTAGGGTCTCAGATTGATAGGAATGATCAATCGAGAACTGAAACTAAAAATGGAACAAAATATGAACCTCAAGCAAAGCAAAGCCTGGACTAGTCTGAACCCTGAGACAAAAGACCAGCTCTATGCTAATGTCTTAACATCGAATAGCATCGTCCGTTCAAAGGGAATGTATGTCAGTGTGAGAGGCATGGAGGACACGGAGACGCTGTACCACCATTGCCGCCGCCGCTGCTGACACACTGCGGGCTGGCCGCTCGCTCGTGGGTGTGGACCACAGATGGTGGGGCCTGGTCCAGTACTGGAACTGCAGCGCAAGATGGCTGGATTGGCTCGCGTTTCTCTGCCGGCTGCACAGCACACAGACGCCATGGCCAGAGAGAGAGAGAGAGAGAGAGAGAGAGAGAGAGAGAGAGAGACCACATGAGCAACAAAGGAGCAGCCCTTATAGCTGGCAATGCTGCCCATCTACATCTGCGCTGCTTTTAATGATCAGTAGACCTACATACATGTTGATATTGTCATATTGTAAATAGTCCTGGAGAGATAATTAGAAGAGATAATTGATAATTGATTGGTATATGAACCTAAATCAATGTCACTTAGTAAATTTAATTAGTATTTTATTTTTAAATGAAGTTAATCTTAAACACAGTTGCAATGAAATGAGCATGGTTGGTAAATTGAGAAAGAAACAAGAAAAGTCAAATTAATGTTTTCTGTTTTCAGATTTATTTTTTTGCTCCAGAAAGGGGGAGAGAGGGAGAGAGGGACTGACCTGAACAGAAGATGGCGGGTGGAGCTCTGTGCTCCCCCAGCCGCCATGGCTGGCCGCACAGATGGAGCGGAGCTGGGTGTCCACTCTAGTGGAGGAGGAGTGGAGGTTGCCCAGGCAGAACGAGACCTCCATCTCCCCTCTGTCCTTCACTTTCTTCTTGGGCTTGGATTCAAGAGTCAGCCACCTACAGAGAAGTTGCTTTCAGGCTCAGCTCTCTGAATGCATATGAAAGCTCAGACCGCTAACAGATGTAGTAGTGTTTCCCAAAGCAGTTGTGGTCGTACCCAGCGATTCTAGGGGTCCGAGACCATGCCCCTTTTAAGAACATTTTAAAAATTGTTTGGAAGATTTTTTGAAACTGTTGAATTGAATCAAGAGATGTAGATTAAAATCTGTAATAAGTACTAAAATCAGCAGCACTATTTAGTAAAATGTGCACACGATTTACAAAATGGAGAGCACAATCTAATAAATTGAGAGCACAATCTAGTAAAATGAGAGCATGATTTAGTAAAATGAGCACACACTTTAGTAAAAATGAGTGCATGTTTTCTGGATATACACAAAAAATATCTTGCAATGACACCTCCGGGGCTCCGTAGAAAAGTTGAACATGTTCTATTCAAAAGTGCAAACAAACATGAAATACTGTAGGTTAATAACCAACCACTCACAAAGACTTTGATTTGATCTATTTCATCCCCCCCCCCCAACAGACACACACACACACACACACACACACACACACACACACACAAACCATATGTGGGGAATCCTAAGGCCTAGTCCACACGTACCAAACCGATCTTTTTTTCCTCCGTCTTCCCTGGAACCGTATCAAGAATATTTGCGTCCAAACGGATCCATCTCAACACGACTCAACACGTTACTTCATACCCCAGGTCTATTGGTGGCACTGTGTCTTTACAGAAATTCACCAAAACTTGCGCTTTAAAAACAGACAGAATAGGCTACGGCGAAATGGCTAGTGCAAGGAAACCAGAATTGTTTGTGTGGACTGATGGTGAACTGTCAACTGTAGTCAACTGTAAAACTAATAAACTTTATTTTACGGTTTGTGAAGGGTGCAGTCCCGTCCTTTATTTGGCTAACGCAGGTAGGCTCACCTTTACTTTCTTTGGTTGTAGGATAGTCCGTGATTCACATTAGTTTTGGCTATCACCGCAATTAGGCTACTAAACGCAAGGCTTACCCAAGTTATAGGCTATTCTGTCGCCACATTTATAATATTGCTATAAAACCTTTGTTAGTAACAGTCAATACTTTTGCCTGCATCAAATCGTGCATTCGCATTCAGTGTGCTACCATCGGCTTAACGTGAGTTCTAAAGCGTCTTTGTATGCTTATATCTGATTTCACTTTCGACTGTGAATGCATGTATATATGTTGTAAGACATGTAAAATAAATGAATGACACTGGCACTCACGCACAAATTAATGTAGCCTAAACTTACACCGCGACTTTCCTAATAACTTAAGTTCTCTCGCGTCACTGACAGTAGCTAGAATGCATAAAAAAACACAGGGAAAAACAGTGTTCAGTCCACCAGTAATAAGCTATCGGCGCCGCGGCGCTGCGCAGCATCAGTTGTGATATTTATCTTAACGGACTGTAATCGTAGGTAATGTCATGTATGAAAACTAGTATTGTTAGGCAATACTATAAGTGCAAGTCCAGGGCAGCTGAGGTGTGGCGATGACATCATCGACACGCCAAAGCAGGATAATAGCGGTTTAAGCTGTCTAAACAAACTCAAACAGGCTCGTTTTCAGATTTCTCCACTCTGGGACCAGGTTTCAGAAAAGTGCGGTTTCGGGCAGTGCGTTTACAGGATTCGTTTGGACGCTCGGCCAAGACAAAGCAAAACCTCTGCGTTTAACCTAAAAAGCGTCTCCGTGTGGACAGGCCCTAAGTCAACTGTAGCATTGCCAGTGGATTGTATTTAAGTTTCATCTGTTGGTCAGTCATTAATAGTGTGCATTACCAGTTAATCTGAAAACATAGCTGTTCCAATGACAGATAACTGTCCTCTTTCATTTATGAGGCATATTGGAGTTGTGATCCATATTGCGTCACCACAAAGAAAAACAAACAGCTCAACCTCAGAAAATGACAACATGTAAATGTCAACCAAACCCTTAAAAAAATACATCTGCAAGCATGAACCACCTCACTTGCCAGTCTGGACAGAGTGACTCATGAAGTGATGATGAAGTGACTATCACTGTGATTAACTAGTTTGATGACATTCAAAAGTATATTTAGAGCATCTCTCTCTCTCTCTCTCGCTTTATCTCTCTCTCTCTCTCTCTCAAACCTGAACAAATATAAAACTGCAGGAGCTTGATAACATACGCGTGAGAGAAGTCAGTCAGTGAGTGAGACTGCAGGGATATGCATCTGTCTGGTGGGTATATTTTCAGCTGTTGATATTCATGTTGGAATGTGTGGGAGTTGTTTGGCACCTATAAGGCACAGCTGACTTTGTGTGCTTGTATAATTAGTAAAGTCAACAGGCAGCGTGGTTGAGTGGGCCGTGATGGTGTACAAGGCTAATGAGGATTTTTTGACACGCAGCAAAGCCACACAACAGCAGCACCAAATGGGCCTGAGGCGTTTAGAAAGGTAAGTGAGACTATTCACGCATCAACAAACCCTTCTGATCCTATAAATACAGATTGGACAGTTTGGTGAAATAAACTTAATTCAGTCTTCTGTTTTCCTCTTTTTGAAGATGTTTGTATTCACAAACAGCCTGAACCAGAGACTTTATTAATGAGGAAACAAAGCACTTACCGAATCTGCCATAGAAATATATAAGGACAGTTGGCAGTTGTCTACACATATTCCACCCCTTCCCCCGCCAAATTCTCAGCCGAACTGGAAATCCTGCTCTGTAATGGAAGTAACCAGTTGCATTATTGGCAACAGCATGATTGACATTTTGTCAGAATCTATTTACTTCCCCATCACTGTGGTAACAGCCATGCCACGAATGTTGGCGCGTAAAGAATTACATATTTTGAGTCTTATTTTAGCTATTTAGGAGGAGATATTCATACCGTTCAATTCAGATTTAAACACAGATTCGCCTGGTGAGCTTTTTATGTGAATATGATCTCCCTATTTGCAGTTATGTATGCCTCCCCATCCATTTGAATTCATAGGTGCCACCTACGTCACTATCAAATAGAATGCCGCCATATTAACGACCGATTTCGCCCAGTATGGTCGCCCACACTGCATATTCGAATGTGTGAGAGAGAAAGATATATGTGGAGAAAAATTCAATTTTAGGCTCCGATCCTTATTTGTTACCCCCAGATTTCTTTTGTCCCTTATTATCTGCCCCAGGCTTGCAAAAGCCCCAATTGGCTTTCCACGATATATCTACCTTGTTCCTAACCTCTCCCCGTAGGCCTACAGTGGGGATAGCTTGAAGGCATTCAAGAGTAGGGGAGAGCCTGGACGATGGAAACACGGGACGGATGAAACATTCCAGTTTTCTCTGAGTGTATAGGCTAATGATGATAAACAGACATCCTTCGGTCAAAACATAGAGCATATTAACCTTTTATCAGCCAAATATCTTTCTGCTATGTCATTGTATCATGGAGTTATAAACAAGTTTGCGCAAAAGTAAACTTCATTAGCGGTTACATTTTTTTGATTATTAATGAGTGTTTTTCATTTAAAGGTTCGACTTAGGCCTAATGCTTATTCAGTAGACCATTTAGTGTTCACAATCCCAGACTTTCATATCGCATGCTTGTTTACATGGAAAGCAAAACAAGCTATAGTGACATATGTCTGTGTCCGGACGATTGAAACACTTGTGGCCGGTGGCCGGCTGGTAAGCCTTCTTATTTGGATGTGCTGTGGCCTAACCCACGTAAAACCTAGTGAAACGACATTTTCAACAATATAGCCTAACATGATATAAATGGGAAAGTTTACCGTTCTAGCTATAAACATAGCAGAATCATCTACAGGGCATGATATTTCAAAAACTGCTTCATACACGCTTCACAATGATGGCAATGAGTTGTTATCAGACATGCACAAAGACGTATAGCCCTGCAACAATCTATCTAAAATAACACCTATTGGGAGTAGCCTACCAACATTACATTACATTTACATTACATTACATTTAGCAGACACTTCTTGACCAAAGTGACTTACATATGTCAGCTATATTACAAGGGGTCACATTGTCCCCGGAGCAACTTGGGGTTAAGTGCCTTGCTCAAGGGCACAGCGGTGGAAGCCGGGAATTGAACCGACAACTTTCAGGCACGCTAGCCCAGCTCCTTAACCACTACACTACTACTGCACGCTAGCCCAGCTCCTTAACCACTACACTACCACCGCCCCCGTTGTTACCATTCATGATATGTAGTAAAAATTTTGAAGTTGTGGGACGTTTACATCGCTTAAACTGTATGTTTCATTCGTCCCCTAATGTTGTTTCAACTGTCCCGACCAGCAGGGACGAAGGTCCCACTTTTGCTGTAGCCTAATCATTTCTGAAGGGTTTTGTTCAAAGCTGAAAATGCATTTGTATTTGACAGAGGACAGTTGTAGGTTACTAGTGACCAAATATTAGCTTTCAGTGTGGTACGATCGGTTTGTAAATTACGTTTAGTTAAAAAGTGTTTCAACTGTCCCGGCTCTCCCCTACTGATGCCTATCAATATGCTGTGATTGGATGGGTCAAAAACGTGAAAGTGCGGCACCTATGAAGGTATATTGGGTGCAAAAGTGGCGAGCACATTTAACTGCAGATTTTGCATGTGCACACTAAAGTCATAAATGTGTAACAGTTAAGTTGAAGTTGTACATATTTTTTTACATCTTGTTAACACAAAATAGGGGCTACGGGTTCACAAATCCTTTTTACAGGTACACAAATCCTATCCTGTGAGTCACAACTTTCAAGAGTCACGACTTTTCGACACTTTTGCTCCAATCGTTGTAGCAGCGCCAGTTGGTGCGAAACACATTTGCACATCCGTGTTTCATAATTTGAGAACATGCACAACATTCGTGCATTTGTAAACCCAAATGTGAACTAATGCATCCAAAGTTGTGCATCTGAGAAATAATTTCTCATTAATAAAATTCTACAGATCGCAAGGCGTTTTCTCGATCGATTCGCTCGACGTGCACACATACAAATCTTTTTGCTCCTATTATATCACCTAGCCAGGAGCAAAAGTATCGTCACTCGTAGAAGCAGATTCGAGCACTTGTATCAATTGACTTGTAGTCGTGCAAGAAAATCAAAGCGATCTGTAGAATTGAATCTGCAGTTAAATGTGCTCGCCACTTTTGCACCCAATATACCTTCATAGGCACCTGGCCACCAAGGATTTATATTTAATCATGGGAAATGTAAGTATTATGTAAAAACAATTCAAATATATGATTTTGGTGGTAGTTTACTCTGACTAGGTACATGTAGTAGCGAGTTGTTAGCTAAGTGGCTAACAGCTAGCAAGCTACCACTCAATTTAGTGTCATTTAGCTAAATAATGGGTATGGACTGGCTATTCAATACAACATGCCATCTGTCATTGAAAAAATGCTTGTTATGTACTCACAATACCATGTTTAACCATGTCGAGATGTACAGTTTTAGGCATAGTAACTTCTAACAGGGTGTCTAAGCAGGAGTCCTCTGTCGGTCACTTACTTTGTGTTACCTGGCTGATGATCCCGGCACACATCGACCAGTCGCACCTCGGCCCGACCCAGAAACCTGTCTGGTAGAGCGGCCAGCGATCGCCTGTGCATAACCGTCAGGGTCAGGGTCATGGCGTCATCCCGTGGGATGGGCAGGGCGAAGGTCACAGTGTCATTCCACTCCGGGCAGAGCGTGTTGCATACGGGCTGTGTGGTGAACCTTAGGCTGCCCAGCTGCGCCTGCACGTAGGAGTTGCTGCCGCTGCGGCGGTCCTTGGGTCGGAGGCGACGAGCCTGCAGGATGGTGACGGTCAGGTGAGAGGCCGGCCATTTATCTCCATCTCTTACTGGAATACTGTGGGGACTGGAGTAAGCCCAGCAGGCAGACATTATGGATGTATATTCAACATCGCTAACACTTTAATATCGAGGTACATTTATCCATTCAAATGGTTAGGTTACGTACATTCATTGGCATTAATGAGTGTGAATGCATGGTGAAATGCATGAGTGTGAATGAAGGTGAAATATTTTTGATATACAAGTTAGTCTCACAGTTCTTACAGTGATATGATCAAATGCCTCACCCACAATAAGGTAGAGTTGTCATCTCTTATTCATCTCACATCAGATTTGATAACTGACATGTAAGAAAAATAAAATCATGACCTCATATTGGATCAGAAAAACAGAAGATTAGACATGATCATAACAATAACACATAGTCACTACATTTCATGTGTAGCTGTTCCTACCTGCTAACCTCGCTCCATTCCAGCAAGGCTGTCATGCTTCATCTTCTGAGGGATTATTCACTGATGTCACAAAGGACTTAAGAACATTGGTGCCATGGAGTGTTCCACTGCTGCCATTGGCAACTCGCCAGAAAAATAAACAGGTGATTTGTCAACTAACTGACTGAATTTTAAGTTTACAATCATATGTTTGTTTTTGTTTTTTTTTGACAAGTGCCTCATACTAACCTTACACTGAACAGAAGGCAGTTTCACTCTTTTAGCCCTATTTTAGGACATAATTCACCTTTCTGAGCCACAGAAAGTGCTAAGTGTACATTGCTGTCTCTGGAACAGCAATCAGGACTATGTTTGCACCAACTTGTTGAGATCAATCTTAATTACTCCTACACATTTATGCTTGTGGAGTTTATAATGATTTTTTATTTGTCTGTGTGTGTGTGTGTGTGTGAGAGAGAGAGAGAGAGAGAGAGAGAGAGAGAGAGAGAGAGAGAAGGTAGTCAGTCACCCTGTATGCAGAATAACCACATAATAACACATTAATTACAGATTGCTGACCTCTTCAAAGTACTTCTGACGAGAAACATTCACAGCATTGTGTGATTCTCAGAAAGATTCCTATATTTCCTGTCATCATTAGATTCTATCACTGTGGATTCTATCACTGTTGTGGTTTAAAAATGTCTTTAAAACAAATTTGGTATCAGTGGACTGTATCAAATGAGTGATTTATTAGCCTAATTTAACAATTGTTTTAAGAACAACCTGTTTTTGATTTGCCTGACTCTGCTTCCCGGTTCTTTCTTTCTTTCTCTCTCTCTTTCTTTTTCTCTTTCTTTCTTTCTCTCTTTCTTTTGGTCTTTCTTTCACATTTCTAAGTGCAGTCCCCCCTTTCACCTGGAGTGTGAGCTACAGTATGCCTGCAGGGTGCATCCATGTACAACTCTCCTTTCTTGGAGCAAAACTATCTGACACTGGAACAATGTTGTTGTGGCGGCAGGGTGGATGATGCACAAAAATGTCAAGACAAGAAGAAGAAGAAAGAGCAAAGTGAGCGTTTAGCCCGCGAGTGTGAATTGCCTTTCGCACCAGACAGATTTCCCAATCCCATTATGGCTCCAGCTAGCGTTTTTAGTGCAAATTTCGCGGCGCTCGTGTCGATTGCACATGCTCTCTAGGCCTAATGAGGGAGCATTAGCCAAGGGAGAAGTGGTAATTAGACCAAGCGTCAGCATCAGGGACAGATGGCATGCAAAGACAAGTCTTTTTCCCTCACAATCATTGTCCCACTCTTCCAATGGGGGGGATGTTAGTACATGTCTTTTTTTGGTGGTTGTTGTTGTTTGTGTGATGGTAATCTAGATACAAGCAGAGTGTCAGAGTCTTTTGTTACACTTTTATTAAAGATGAGAGGGTGATTGCTAAAAATGTTTTTGTGTTGTTGTTGTTGTGTGTCATCGTGTTACGTTTTATTTATTTCTGGGCATATGGGAATGTAGATCATGCTTTAGACTAACTGGCGGTGCTTTAGGATAAAAATCTAACGCAAGTTTCAGGTAATAGGGTAAATATATATGATTCACATGATGTCATAAAATGCATCCTGAATTTTAAACTTCTGACGCAGGGTATCAGTCTGTTTTCAAACTGAGCCCCTCAGTCTTGGAGGCGGGCCTGCTATTTATGGCTATGAGTGTTCTGGTGTCATTTTCCCCTTTTTTATTTTTTAACAAACTTGACATTTGTGAAGATGTTTGTTGCTTAATTGGGTACTTTGCACAGAGGAGTGAGGCTGCTTAGTCAAGCGTTGCTGACTCTGATTCATAATTGAACGACGGAAGGGGAAAAAACACAGTTGTGAAACAAGATGAGATGTTTTCTCATCTGCCATCAGCTTGAGGAGTATATAAATAATATTTTGCATGTGTTGTTTTTGCTTTTTTTTTTTGGTCTTTTCTCTTTTTTGCAGTCACTTGTACGTGCTCGTATGCCTGTTAGCTTCCCAGGGTTTTGACAGCATGTAATTACCCGGGGACATTGTCACTGTGGTGTGTGTTTTTATTAGTGCATTGTTTATGGTAATTTATTGTTCATGTAGTCAAATATTGAGAAAGTGTTCCTTGTTCATCTTGTAGCACGTTCTGGCCTTTAATTAGTTCAAAATGAATTGTGCAGAGAATATTCTGGAAACTTGATGACAGGTTGTCAGCATCTCACTACGGGTACAGAAAGCTTTACCTAAAAAAAGCAAACTGTATATGACACAGTATGCTTAGTGCCAATATGGACAATGTGTCGTCTCATAGCACCATCGTTACTGTGAGGATACGCTATGTGCCTCCCTGTATTGCAAGTCACAGGAAAATGAGTCTGAGGTGTAAAGTTCTGATGTGATTTTACATATTTCATCTGCTTAATGTGACTTTTTCAGTGACAACAATGAATATATACATGTTTATACATGATATGAGATCATGCAATTTGAAGAATTTCATATTATTGTCAGGGTTGGACTTGAAAAGATGAAATATGTTTCCCGAAATGTGAATATTTTGAGGCATATCTCCGAAATCTCTCCTTGTCTCTTTCTATCAAAAACACACACAAACACACACACACACAATCAAACACACACCTCCTCTCTCTCTCTCTGAAGGGTGCAGCTGCCAGCTGAGGCGCTGGTTGCTGGAGGTGTTGCAGGGGCTCGGCAGAAGCAGCAGAAGTGGGTCTCGCCGTTCGTCAGTCGCTCTTGGAGGACAGGCTAGGCCGCCCGCTGGAAGTCCTGCTCCAGGGGGAATTGCACGTCTCACCGCTGGCTGTCGGCCTGGCCAATCATCTCACAGCAGGCCTATTAGTCCAATCCCCATCCATCCACACACACACACACACACACACACACAACCATTTGCCACTCACACTGAAGACACTGAATCAGCAACGCTGGAACCTAAGGGCCCAGGGTGTGGATGAGGAAAGGTGCCAATGCTCTCGTTATTTTTCTCTCTCTCCATTTCCCCTCACTAGCTTACTCTGTCTCTCTCTCTCTGTGATTTTCTCCCTTTCTTTATCTCCTGCTGTCACTTCCAAATATCCTTTTTCTGTATTTTCACTCTTTTTTTTTGGTGTTTTAAAATGTCATCCAGTTTCTGTTACTAAGTCCTTGCCTCTCTTCTTCGTAACGTTTCTTTTTCTGCTCTACATCTGTCTACTCTGGCTTATCACCTTCTCTCTCTCTCTCTCTCTCTCTCTCTCTCTCTCTCTCTCTCTCTCTCTCTCTCTCTCTCTCTTCTGAAATGTGACAGTCTTGCAGAGCATAATGTTTATTTTTCCTTTTCCCTTTTTTTCATTAGGGGCTCCCCCAACACTCAGTGTCTCGGTCGTACACACACCTGCATAGCCTTGGGGCAGGCCCATCGTCCACCCACCTCTAACACCCTCTTCCTCTCTCACTTACTCACTCTCTTAACTCCCCCTCTTCCACCCTCTCTCTCTCTCTCTCGCTCTCTCCTCTCTATTGAAATGAAGGATATGTGGAATGTTGACACCTGAAGTGCCTATTTAATGGCCAGAAACTCCTGCGCCATTATCCAACCATAACAACCCCTTCCTGGAGATTTCTATGGCCGCTGAAGAGTAAATAAACTGGGCAAGGGACAGTGCAGCTAGACTAGCCACGCAGATATCTCTAAACACTGTCTAAAAGGGATTTGCACTGAATAATAGGAGAAGGGAAGCCAAGCCTGTGACTGACAGTGGGCTAAAATGCTTCCCCCCCTTTTTTGGGGGGTTGGAAGTGAGGGTGGAGGATTTTCAAAACATAGCATTAATTCAAGCTGACTCAGTTCACACTGCATTTTAGAATTGATGTCGAGTGGACCATTATGTTGTCTGTATATATTATCATGTCATTGTCATTGTTTGTGTGTGTGTATGTGTATGTAAGTGTGTGTC
This sequence comes from Alosa alosa, assembly GCF_017589495.1. Taxonomy (NCBI): domain Eukaryota; kingdom Metazoa; phylum Chordata; class Actinopteri; order Clupeiformes; family Clupeidae; genus Alosa; species Alosa alosa. The sequence continues at coordinate 13,134,462 of NC_063209.1, read as the reverse complement.
ATATAATTACAAGGGTGCATCTTTTTATATGAGGTTTTTCGTATTGTTTTGTGCAAGGGAAAGTCTATCAGTAAATGTGCACTAAGTGATTTTTTGTGATTGATAAACTGTCATCCTTGCACTTGTGTGTATATATAGGATTATAAGAGGGAAACAGTTTTTGTGTGTGTGTGCGTGTGTGTGTGTGTGTGTGTGTGTGTCTGTGTGATTGTGATTGTGTGTGTGTGTGTGTTCATGTGAGAAGCAGAGGGTGATTGTGTGATCAGCAGCACCTGGGACAGCAGGAGGGACCAGCAGGAGGAGTGCCCATTCCCAGGATGCAATGCGGTGGCTCGGCCCATTCCGTTTTGGCACCTCAGCTGCCAGCCAGTCTTGCTGATGAGAAGGTGTGTGAGTGTGAGAGTGTGTGAATGAGCGTGTGAGTCAATGTGTGCATACGTGTGTGTGTGTCTGTGTGTATGTGTGTGTGTGCAGCTGATAATTAAGGTACCGTCTAGTTGTCACGACAGATTGTTTGCTCTGGGCCTTTCCGTGGTTCTGTTGAGTTCCACGCAACTCCACCCCTCCCCCCTCTCTCCTCCTGGCCCCAGGGTTTGGCACCTCTGCCGGGCAGAGAAAAGTATTTTTACCCCCCTGCACCCAGAACACATCCAGCTTACCAGATACTAATGAGCATGATTTGACAAGTTATTGATACGGTTTGTTTATGTTCCAAAATATATTTATCAGTGGAGAAAAATGAATTAGGAATGGCCTTCATTTTTCTGTAAATGTTTTGTTTTTGATGTTTTGAGGAGCTGTACGGTATATAGATACTATTTTGTATTACAGTATTTGTATTATTATAGATACTTTTTTGGTCTACATCAATTGATGCATTTTATGCAATGATGTGGGCTCCTGAGCAACGATGGCTTCTTACACATGAGTCCCAAATATGTGTTTCGTTGTGTAAAGCAATATAGTGCAGATCAGCTACATGTATATAGTTCCTTCCCAATCCTACATGGAGCGCTTTGGTTCTTTGTCAGGAGACTGGGACACATTTCATGGCTTGTTTCATGGCTTGTTCCGGCCGGAGGGAAGCATGTGTCAGACGGATAAGAGTGTTTCTTCTCAAATCTCTATTTACAATACTTTCTTTTTTTTTTCTTTCTGGTAATATGTTGGTTGTTGATTAATTGAGGATAATATTGATGTATTAAAAGTGAGTAAATATGGAAACAGCCTTCTTGGCTGATGTCCAAATGATGAAACTTGAATACAAAATGAATGTAATGTGAATATTATGAACACTATGATATATTTCGCTGTTTTATTTGAAAGTATGGTTTAATTATTCAATAAACCATAGTAATATGAGATATTTTCAGTCATTAATGAGTACATGTTCTTTTCCATTATTCCATTATTCCAATACCATTACTTCTCTGGAGCAACAAATAATAGGTCACAAAATAAAAATTGACCATAGAACCTGAAATGTACCATCAAATGTATGTATTGTATCTGTGTAATATTTTTTAGGGTTTTTAAAGGGTATTGGCTACTAGAGGGTTAAGAAAAAAACATCCACACACATCCACACACACACACACTTGTTGGAATGACCTGTGTAAGACTGGGCACTTGCTATAAGTCCAGAAAGTCTGCAGAATCCAAGTCCCTTAATGAACACAAACTTTGAAGGCTCCCCTGCCCTTTTAAGTCAGCCATTTCTTATAAACACAGAGACATACATAACAAAGGCTGTATTATCTCCCTGTTTATTCAAAACGCATGCGTTCATTAGTCCAATCTAAAAAGCCGCCCTTGCCCATTTTCAGAAAGGTCAGGAGGCGAAACCCTCAGCAGCAACGCCACTGGTCAGAGCCCTGCCATGCAGGCTTGCGAGTCAGGATGGCGGAGAAGCTGCCTGGTGAAATCTGTCACAGACTGAGCAACTAATGAGCGGTCTCCTCAGAGACGCGAGACGCCCACAGCCTCACCGCTAATTGCCCGTTTAATGTCCTCTCTGTTTCTGAGATTGCCGTCCGCCTAAAGACCATTTCTGCACCCGCTGTTTGCCGCCTCTACGAATCAAAGATGGCTGACCCCCTTGGGCTTCGGGCCACCGACTACAGAAGAGAAGATGAAAAAGAGATGTTGAGGAAGAGATACAGGGGAGAGAGAGAGAGAGAGAGAGAAGGAGAACTTTTGATATGTTCGTCTTATCCACAAAGTGGGATCATTTGAGGAAAAAAACATATGCCCGGGCATCTGTTTCCCCTGACTCCTCGCAAACCGCAAACTCACTCCCGAGTCTCTCGAAGCGCACCAAGCAGTGTTTTTTAAACGCAGCGGCCATCTGTCTTCCTGTTCTTCCCCCTCGCAATAGAGCTTTTCTTGGCACGCGTACGTGGACACTTACCTCTTCCTCTGACAAGATTGTCTCCCAAGGCAACTTGGTGGCAACTGTTCCTCCAACTCCCCAAAGTGTCCATATAAAGAGTTTATATAAGCATTGGGCCTCGTTTTTGGTGTGAATCTGTCAAGTGTGCCTTGGATCCGAGACGGATCCCACTCTGAATATTACACGTAAGTGGTAAATGCCAGCATATGACATGAAGTAAATATTTTCCAGGGCATGTGATTCCACTTGTGACACCCTTCCAGAAGGTTCTAGGTGAACGAAGGAAAGAGGAGAAAGAAGAAAAAATAACAAAAAATGCAGAAGTGAAGTGATGCAAAGTTTTTCATTGTGAATACCTTTTTTTCTTCTCTCCTTCCTTTCATCCTCAACGCATGCCTCATTTGGAAGTACAAGAGAATGGATCTAAGGGGGACGGGGCGAGTGCGACCTTTGGAGGAAATGAGAGGACAACTTAATTAAAGCTTTCATCTTTTCACTTTTCAATCCCTTCAATGAATGAGACCTTAAGAGGGCTGGTGGGGGGTTTTGGGGGGAGTTCTGTGTCGAGGGGCTTAAGTTGAAAACGGGGAGGGTGTGACCGCTGGGATCCCGTCTCCATCACTGGAAGTCCACTCTGTTACAGGGCTTAAGGTTCTCATTACAGGGCTCAAAGTTTGCAGGCACTAGGCTGACATTCAGGCGTGGGCCAAGCCATTTAAGATTGAAAACACATAATTATATAAAGCAGCGCTGAAATTTCATGATAAATTTGAGGCACGTCGAGTTTCATCGCTCTAAGCTCTGCGGTGACAATCAGCTGCTGAGAGCTTTCATCTTCCAAACTTGTTCAGCTTTTACAAACACTCCCAACCAAACCTAACCAAGATACAGTACAGTCCAGACAAAAAGAAATCAGATCTACTAATCATTACTGAACATCACCTAAGGCTACTCAGGGTGTCCACCATACCTGTCAACACTCCCGTTTTTCCCGGGTTTCTCCCGTATTTCAAGGTCATCTCCCAGCACCCTCCTGTTTTGTTATTTCTCCCGGAAAACTCCCGTAATTTCCATGACCATCAAACTTCATTTTAAAATCATTGATGCATTCAGGTTGCCAGATTGTGTATGAAATACACCCTACACATACACAATCACTTAGTTTCAATTTCAACCGTTTTGTCATAGGCTAAAACCTAGCAACCCAAAACCCAAATAAGGAAGCGGGTGCCAACAGCGCAGCCTGAGTCTCGTCGTAAGCAAGCGGGCTAGATGAATGGCCTGCTCCAGAACTAGCTGTTGTGAAATTGTTGGGAATTTAATTGATTAACACATCACATAAACTGTTATTGAGTCTTGTTGATACACTGAACTTGTTCCCTCGGAATCAAATCTGACAGCAAGCAGCTTTGGAGTTTTGGAAGTAGGCTGCAGGCAGGCAGCTGGTGGATACACAACTGTACCCACCACCCCCGAAAAAAAATCTCCCGTTTTTGGAAAGCTAAATGTTGACAGGTATGGTGTCCACTTAAAGCAGCCCTGCACGAACAGTTCACTTGCGCCCATGGCTTCTTTTCACCAATCTCCTTAACAGCGTTGCAGCGACCCCGCTTCATTCTCATGCAGAGCGGGGTTGACCTCCTGAAGCTTTTAACAGCAATATCTTACTCTGATGAGGTCAACGACAACAATCGCACAAACACAGGGGGATAGGGGTTGCAGGGGATAGGGGTTGCAGGGGATAGGGGAGAGAGAGAGAGAGAGAGAGAGAGAGATGGTGAGAGAGAGAGGTGGCGAGCGTCAGAGGAAATGACCAGTGTGAGCTTTACTAATTGATGGCTATAATGGCCGCCAGGCCGAGTCACACCGGCACAAATGACTCGGGTATTTGGAGAGCGGCAGCAGACAGGAACTCCCGCCGATCTGCATTGTGGCGGCGCCGCATGAGAGGCGAGAGGCAGCCGGTTTGAAAACAGCCGGTAGAAAAGCAGCACGCCGGGATTAGCTCGTTCCCAGCGGTATGGGGCTGTTCGGAGGGTAACGTCATTAGATGGCATTAAAGTGATTCGCTTTTCTTCCCCCATTCTTCTTCCGAACATCCACAATGCCCAAGGGATTTGCTGGAAAGCAGATTTAATTGACAGAATTCGTCCATTATTGATTTTTCCTGACAAACTGATGTTGTTCTTCAAATCACTTTGAAATGTTGAACATGGGACAGGATTTGTGGTTAGCCTGTATAAACATCTTCTTAAATAATAATTAAAAAAAAGCTTTAAAGTAAATGTTAAGTAGCAGGTGATAGTGTTTACAGTTGTGATCAAATGGGCCTAAATGATATATTTTCAGTGAGCAAATGACCTGACCGTGTACAAAAGGTCTTTGAATCCATTTGTTCTGTGTATAGCAATTTTCTCAAATTGTGCAAGAACCGCACTTCAGTGAGATGCAGGAATCCCAGTAATACTTAGAACTAAAAATAATTAGAGGCTCAGCAGCCGCATCGGAACACAAAGGAACAAATGGCATCTCATTACAAAAGAACAAACTGCCCTTGACAGAAGCAACTCTCCAGTTTCCTCAATGAAATCCCAACATTTCCCCCTCTTTTTTTCTTTTGTAAACTCCTTGTTTTCTTTTTTCTGTCTCTCTTTCTTTCATTGCTATTCCCTCTCTCTCTTTCTCTCTTTATCTCATAAAGTGAAAGAAAGGAGCTGAATCCAGCCTCTCGTTGCTACCGATCCCTCCTCTTCCTTTTCACCTTAGCCTCTTTCTCTCCCTCTCTCTCTCTCTTTAGAAGACGGGAGAAGGAAGGAAGGCGGGAGAGAGAGAGAGAGGGAGGGAGAGAGAGAGAGGGCTTAGAGAGAGAGGGAGGGAGAGAGAGAGAGAGGGCTGAGAGAGAGGGCCCCCGGCTCCTGAGTCGGCGGCTGCGTTCTCTCTCTCCTCTCTGGAGAGACCGGGCTGTAATTAAAACGTGATTAAGAGGCCGCTCCTGATGAATGGGTTCCTAAGTGCGCCACACTGAGCCGGGGCCTCGCTCAGCAGGCCGCTTTTAATTGATTCAGCCTAATCAGCGTGCCGAATTAAAACAGTCACAGTTGTTTGAGGATGAAAAGGAGACGAGAAGAGAGGAGGGGAGGGAATGTGTGTGTGTGTGTGTGTGTGTGTGTGTGTGTGTGTGTGTGTGTGTGCGTGTTGAGGGGAGGGGACTGGGGAGGAGGGAATGTGTGTTATTGTTGTGGGGATCCGGCAGAAGGCCTGTGTCTCCCTGGAACCCAGCGCTGTCCTGCATACATTAAGGGCCAGGGCCACACCAGACCCATCAGCGCAGTTCCTTTGGCCAATGCCAATAGCCGTTAGCATCTGAATGTCATGGACCACAGGAGAAACAGAATGGCCTCCATGCTAAACAGAATGGTTTCCATATGCAAAAGTATGCCATTTAGAACAGGTAAATTCTCTTAATGACCAACTCTGTTTTGGAGATTGAGGTAATACTTCAATACTTCAAATACTTCAACTTAAAATTAAAACAACAGCTTTAAAACACTTGAGTTCAGGGCTACTTGTTAAACAACAGCAGTTCATGGCCGTGCCCTCGCTAATGGTCTTGATCACGCTAAGTACGCCTGTCCCTTTGGCATCGCCCTCTATAGGTGTCGCTCTGGGAACACAGTCCTTTTCCTTTACATGGCCTAATCTCTATTGAGAGGCCGACGCTGCACCCCCACTCCCCACCTCTCAGCCTCCTGGAGCTCAAGGGGATTGTGTGTGTGTGTGTGTTGGAGGGGGCTGATGCTCAGAATTGCCCCAGGCTATGGAGGTCTTGACCACCTCTCCAACACCAGGTCTGAAAGGCTGGACCCAGGCCAGAAAATCAAGGGTTCGGGTGGGGGATGGGGATGGGGGGCACTGGTGGTTGGGTCGAGGATAGTGTGGACACGCATTTATTAAGTACTGACAGTGAGACAGTGCTAGAAAGCTGGGAGGGGTAAGCGAGACGATTGTCATGGTTAAAAAAAGAAACAGAACAAAAATGAGAGTGATGATAAATGGGAGAATAAAGTGAAAAAAATAATACTGTCACAGGGTGAGATGAGCCAAGCGTTTTCTATTCAGCCTGGAATTATCCTGATTCCATATTGATCTTTATGGTGTAAATAAACTGGCAAGAGATCAGAGGCCCTATTGGAAGGGGGCTAATTGAACACCAGATAATGAGGAGCATTTGATGATACTCTCATTACTGCCAATTAGCATAATTAAAACTATTTTAATCACCTCGTCTCTGCAAAAGAAGACGATGATTAGCCACAGATCAAGCCAAGCTTCTGCGGTGTATGAAGTCCAGTACAGACAGATGTTTTGCACTTCGGAGCCCTTTTGCTTGTCCCCAAAGGCGACTGAGGTTTGCTGAATAAAGCCAAGCTGTCTGTGCAGATGGTGGCTGCGGACAGTTTTTATGGTCACTGGAGACCGTCGCGAACACGCAGGCAACAGCCATGCACCACGCTAAGCCCCCTATTAGGCCAGAATGAATATGTCAATTAGCTACTTCAAGCTATCTCAATGGCTTGCCCACTGAACCAGTGTTATGATGATATGTAATTTTCTCTCCCTTGTGGATCCTGTATTAGGCAGCAGACCTTACCGACACGTTTTACACACACACACATTTTTGACACCTATACATACACGCACAAACACACCTACATGTACATGCACACATACAGGCAGATACAGACACAAACACACACACACACTCACTTCCCTCTCTTCCCCAGTAGGTCTAAACCTTGTAGCAGACACACTGGGAAACACTGAAGTGATCCTTGTGTGAAGCCTGCATTATGTTAATTGTGACCCACAGGCGCTGTGAGAAGGCTTGGTATAATTATCCGTGTAATTGTCTAGTATTTTGTAAAGTGCCAGATCGTTTAATTCAGGATTAGCACTTCTCAACTCCAACGGCCGAAAGACTCGGCTCGGGCTGTACCTACGCTCAGCACGGCTCTCCCAGTGGGGAACAAGATATTCATAAAGTGGAAGGCTTTTTTTTTTTTTTTTTTTTTTTTTTTTTAAAGAAATCTCCTTTTTTACCTGTTTTATTTACTGCATTTGAGACATTTTGAAATGAGGAGAAGGGAAGAATACGGGTTGGTAAATAGAACAAGATGAATAGGACATCAAGAAAGAAAGAAAGAAAGAAAGAAAGAAATATAACAGAGAGGAAGAAAAGCAGATTTAACATCATCGTCTGGCCGTGTTGAACTTGACACCTGGCTTTCTCCACCTGTGCTCATCCAGACTGTGCTGCCTTCCCTCGTGTTTGTGGACAAAAATGACAGATCCTTTTCCTTGCCGCCCAACACCTTAATCTCCTGCCTGCCTTCCTGCCTGCTCAGTCTTGTGCTGGACACTTGGGGTTCCCCTGTCCAGGGCCAGGCTCAGTCAAGCTTCTCTTCATGGTTGTATTAAGGGCATTCACAGACAATATGAGCACTCCCATTCTTTGGCCTTTAAGCCTTTGCCATTGCAGTTTTGTATGTCAGCAAAGTTAAGCAGCGTTTTGAACAGCCAAGACAGCTGTCAGCATGCAGGCTCTATGCCGTTGCATTGGTTACATAGATACAAATTAAGGCCATTATTATGGTTATTATCATTATATAATCAGCACACACCCATCCCAAAGCATTTGCAGATCAGAGAAGGTATTAGTATGGATGCTGTTCCATCTCTCGTGACTGACTGGATCAGGCAAAGAAAACAAAAACAACACTAATATGAAGTCAAGGATTCATAATTTGTAGTCTATGTTTATTCAGAGGAAATTGACAGAGCATTAAATGTTTTTACCACAACCGCCTGGGTGGGTATTTAGACAGGTGTGCTTTCACTAAACATTGGATATTAGTAACCACAATAATAACAATAACATGAAGAAAAGGTCAACTAAAACACATCTGGTAAGTGATGACTGAATATTTTTCTTAAATATAACTTATCTTCCTGAAGAGTAGAATTGGACTTTTCCTGAACTTATTAAGCTGAATTTATCATAAACGGATTTAAGTCTTTTAACTGTGATATATCTGAGACATTACATACATTGCTATTCATAAATACACTAATATTGCATTCAAATAGGGTATTGAATACTTCAATTTGTAAAACACTTATTTCAGGTATACCATTGAACTTGAGTGTTATTGTACATTCTCTGTGGTTGATAGTACTTTTGGTGTGAGACTTTTACAGAAGTTATTGAGAAGACATTAGTCAAAAGATGTTTGCACACAAATCCAGATAATGTAGACAAAGAATTAGTCAACAAACTAGCTGTTGGGGGTAGCGAGAGAACAGCCTCTCTGGGCAGGCAGAACTGAGACAGATACAGAGTCAACTGATATCCGAATTGTTAATCAGGACTAGAATTTGGATTCAACTTAATGTATCTTATCAATATCCCATTCACTGTGTGTTCACAACAGTCTAAAATCCTTTAAATGAGGTTACGTACCAAGTACCAAATGAATGCAGAGAAGCCCAGTCTCAAATCAAGATTACCAAGTAAGCACTAAGTGCTAAACATAATGTTAAGTCTTAAACTATCTATATCTGTAGTACATAGCTTCTGCCACATGTCAGAGCACAGTTGGGAATGGAGGACAGTTGGGAATGGTTTAATGTGCCTCTAACTAGATGTACCACATAGCGGTACAAAATATGACCGCCGCTCAGTCCTGTACATCTGTTCCGCGAACATAAATCACACTAATAAATTTGTATCCATCTTCTACTCAACCCCCACTCTTGAAACTTTTGTATATGCTTGTTTGGCATGCCTGTGTGTGTGTGTGTGCGGACCGCACAGCAAGTAGCCTACTGGTGCTGTGAAGGTGAATAGATTTGTAGCACTAGCCAAAAAATTTGTAGCATTGTTATAAAACCTTTAAAATCTCTAAACAATCACAAGTAGGGCAGTTCATCACAGTTCATCCATTGCAACTGGACTGATGAAAGGTCATGTACACCTGTAGGCTACATTGTATTTGGGGAAAGCAGAAGGTATCATTTTTACATTTATTTATTTATTAACAAACAAAACAATCCCTGTCATTTTCATGCAGTTTTCAACAGCTATCAAGAAGAGGTCATGCTATGGATTTTTGTGAATGTTTCTTATTCTACATATGCAAGATTTTAGTCATCTTTAGTTCATATGATATTCAACTTTATTGTCAATGCACAAATTAAATACCAATAGTCTAAAACGAAATGCAGTTTTACATCTAACCAGTGGTACAAATAACTGACATGTCCAAAAGGGCATCAGTTCACATTTTAACGGGCCAAGTTGAGAGCTGCGTCCGTTATTGTCCGTGGGAAAAATACTGATTTCCACATTGCAACTCAGGGACCACCAGCAATGTCCTCACGGACCACAAGTGGGCCACACTGGTTGAAAACACCTGGTTTACAGTATTAAGCGGACTTAAGCTGCCACCTCTTGGATGAAAAGTTGTAATATTTCACCCAGCTGCATGAATCACAGAAAGCCTTGAATGAAGTGGCCACTTCTAAATGGGACCACTGCTGTACAGTAGCTGAAGGTCTGTGGCTAAAGCAGCCATAATGAAAGTGTTATCATTGTTTGGATACTTCCCACACACACATGCTTTTTAATCGCATAGACTACAACTACCAAGCTGGAATCAAAGCACATCGATTCACCTCTCACACCCTAAACACGCACTTCAAACAAACAAACAAGCGTCTCAGTCTCGCGCATGTATAGCCATAGGCAAAACTGTATCAGACGTAAATGATGATAAATCATCCATTGCACAGAATGATTTTTGTAGCACGTGCAACAGGTAGGCTACAGCCCTGCCCTGGATACATCTCTCAAAGTGCGCTCTAAAACATTTGGTTTAAAATGGAGATGTAGCCTAGATCATTAGGCTACTGGTGCGTTAATAAATCTACATTGTGACGAATTGACACAAATTATTCACTTTGACGAATTTATGTAGTCTAGTCAAGCCGTTGTCTCAGCCCCTAGTTACTTTACTTTGAGCCATGCTCTTCCTTAACGTTACTTCAAAACACCTTTGAAAATAGAGGTTTGTTTGGGAATGAACGTTAGCTCAGATGCTTTTTGAGACTTTTTGTGGTCGGCTAATGCAACATTTTACAAAGCACTGACAGGGCCACCAAGGACTGTGAGCGAATCAACAGCAGAAAAACCTATTTAGCAAGCAGAAATATCCCAGCCTGTTTAGGATGCTTCATAGACAGGTTATCTTTCAGGTAGGTTAGGCCTATATTTTCCATTAGAAAACCACATTAGCGAACGCGTTGTGACTAACTCACTTAGCTCCTGTAGGCTATAATGGTCAGAAAAGAAGATGACAGTCGAAAGATACATTCCAGCGCTGATATCAATGTGCTTGGTAACCGCATTTATGGTTTTCTGCAAATACACTGGTCAATAATCAAATTGGCCTCCATCACTCAACCAATGGTAATGGTAGGCCTAGGCCTAACATTATTTTACCTAGGTCGGAGGTAGGCCTATACAACTTGTATAACATTAACGTACCTGCAGTTAAAACCAAGCATGTCTGATAAACATTCTCAGATTTATTTCGGCTTCAAGAAGAAATGGGAATTACATTTCATGTGAAAATCATCCTACCCTTATTAGACGTTCTCTGTGGTAAACTGCAGTGTCCTTGTAGGAAGCGTCTTTCCAACCCACTTTAGATTAACTTCCAACAAAATTACGTCTCATTGCAACGATGCGCCATCTGGTGGACAAACGACTACGTAACGCCAATACTGGGAATGCAGCCAAATGATGATGAATATTTGGTTTTCCTTTAATCCTACTGAATTTGTAATTATGTATCGGCCGTTCTAATTGCCGATACCGATGGTACGTGCCTTTGTGTGTGTGCGTGTGTATGTGTGTGCACCACCATCTACAGGACAATGACTGTACAGTCACTAAATGTACACATAACTTCATTTTTTTAGACCCCCCCATGGATGAAATTCTACGAAACTTGGCATACCCCCAGAGAATGCCAGGTCAATCATACACATAAAATTTGGTGCAGTTCTGAACATCTTAACTGAAGATAGGGGCGATTAATGCAGAATAATATTGCATTTTCATTTTTTACCGGTAAAAAATGAAAATCACAAATGAGTGATTATGGGCCAGGTTGATGTGGACCCTTGAGACCAACATACCATAAAAGATTCTTCATCCTCAGTGCCACGGTTCAGGTAGTTATTTAGGAAAAACTGCTTTTTTGGGTTTGGGGTCCCAGCCGGGGGGGGAGGGGCCCGGCCCGAAACAACATTTTTCCGTAAAAGTTTAGGGGGGCTACATACCCACCAAATTTCATGTGCCCCGGTGTTTCGTGTCCCGGATATCGTTGACCAAAAATTCAGGAAGTAGATGACGGGAAAAAAAAAAAAAGCGGTCATAATAACTCATCATACAGGATCATTTAATGTGTCATTTAGCAGTAAATATGTAAAGAGTATGAGTAAGATATTATTGCAATTCAGGTGTTGTTGTTGCTCAGGGTTGGACTTCTTTGCAGTGTCATCATTAAATTTGACGTTGTTGACTCACCTGGTATGACTTCCTTTAACGCCTGACTGGGCATCAGGTACCTGCGTCAGAGAGCGGAGATGTTGTTTCAATCGTATTACGACTGTCTGCCGTTGTAATGACAGGTGTAAAACTAAAGTATTGTGACAATTGACAGCATTAATGTCTGGAATTCCAGCGATCCTGGAGGTAAAGGCGTAAGATGTAATCAAACCATTTCAGTGCGGCTGCCTCACCCTGTGAGTCGGATTAATGGTGTGCCACTCAACCATACTTACCGTCGCTAAAGGCACTTTTTTCGCCTGATTAAATAATTTAATAAAAACAGAGTCTTGCGTCGTGCTTTGACAGGCTGGTGGCCACCACTTAAAGTATGTTAAAGTATGTTGCTGTGTTTTTTTTTCCCCGTGTTAAAATGAAATACCCTTCATAGTCAACTAATGTGTCAATAAAATAATGCCAGTATATGCACCAATGAGTTGTGCTGTGGATGGAAAGGACAGGCAAATATTGCAATGGTCTAACCAGGCCATTTCAATAGTCTGTCCAGGGAATTTGCTTGCTGTCCAGTACTAAGGGATCAGCCTTTCAAAGTGTTGAAACATGGTGTCTAATACCAGTCACGGTGGGGGGTTGTAGAGGTCAGTTTTCAAGGCCCGATGCAAATGTGGAGTGCTCTCTGGTCAGGTTTGAACAAATAGTTTTGTTTGCTTGTATCACCAGGCTTGACATCAGGGTCGACATCCATCACTTTCATTCTATCATTTCCTTTCTTCTCTCTTTTCTCATCAGAAGGCTCTTTTTAGTCCATCTCTCACTCTCTCACTCCATCTTTCTCACTCCATTCCTCCCTTTCCCGTTTTCCCTCCCTCAGTCATATTAAGAAGTCTCATTTGTGTTTGATAATTTATATTTTATTTTTTTACTCTTCAACTTAAATGTAACAAAGCTCCATCTCTTGGTATCAAACCCTCACCGCTCTCCCTCACCTCACAGCTGTGTCTCTCTCTCTGACTGCATTAATGAACTGATCTCCATCACTCTGTACACTGAACAAATACATTGAAAAAAAAAATGCTTGAAATGTGTGAATGTAGCCCAGCTGAATGTCAGTCTCGTTGGCATTTGTTAGTGATCTTGTTGCTCAACCGTGTCTGGTGTTATTATAGCTAAGCCCAAGAGTGAACTGTCTAGGGAGTGTGTTTGAGTGTGTGTGTGTGTGTGTGTGTAAGAGAGAGAGAGAGAGATCAAGCCTGGAGCAACAAAGTGAGACTGTTGTGTTTCAGGTGATGCTAATCTGACAGTTATGAATTGTCAGATCCCAAAACCGCCTGACAGTGAAGAGTTTTTAATTCAAACATTAGCTGTTTAAATAGCCTATACACTGTTGACTGTGGTAAACACGACAAGCGAGAACCTGGGGAGGTGACTGGACAAGCTGCTTGCAGTTTCCACAATAAAAGTCCTATGTACACACAACAGCACTGAGTGACTCAGCTGTTCTCAGCCCAAAAAAAAAAAAAGAAAAAAAGAAAAGACAAATAAAGAATCACTTTCCCGAAAACTGAAGGCAGGTATTCCGGTCAAATGTAGAGTGATTTACTGATCCTTTTTAACGTGCATTTTAAGATAGAGTCATCAGCCACTCTATGTGGTCTACATCATTGGGAACCACTGACATTCCAAAACGCTTACCACAAACTGTGCTGACAGATCATTGCTAAGGGATTTTTTCCACTCCAGTTGAACTGCCAATCTGAGAATGCTTAACACATGTGGAAGTAACATGCAAATAGACTGTTCCTTGGTTCTTTTGACAAGGAAGAAAAGTCTTGTTGGTGCAGCTGCAATAAATGTAATTTCCTCTACAACTCTTAAAAATGCGAACTCTCAAAACAAGCTTAAAACACACACGCACACACACTGCCTCAATGATCTTTACCCTTAACCGTGCAATAATTTAAAAAGTGTCAATGCCATCAGTGTTGAAAGGATAAACTGTGGGTGTTTGCCTGCGTAGAGCCATCGTGTCCTCTTGCCTTTGTTCTAATTAGCGCCTGTATGACATTCTTTATGTCAGTTTCGGATGCCAGACCGCTTCTTTACCTTGGGTGCAGGCCAAGCGGCCCCACAACAATGTACTTGTGCTTGCAGCTCAGTCAGGTGGCTTGTTTGCGCACCTTTTAGATATTTGACGGACACCTGGCATCTCATCCGTCTGCACAGTAATGAACTTAAGTGACACAAATAACAGCTTTGTACAGTTTCATAAAGTGGTGGTTTGTACGCAAGTTAACTCGTCAAACAAGAGCATAAAAGCACTGGCGTATGCCTCAGAAAAATGTAACTGCACCTCCATGTGAATGTAGAAAGCATTTACTATTATTTAGCATAATTAAAGCTGACAGCACATCCAGTGTCTGTTTGTACAGACACGTTATTTTAATTGGACTATGTAAGAGAAATGACAAAATTGTATTACACAATACAACTAATACACAACAGACAGGCAGGCAGACACACACACACATACACTGTGTTTGCCAGAGCTAGTGGGCTGTGGTTTAGATGTTGACCGCAGGCCTTTTCATCCCATGCTGAATCACACTATTAAAGGAACATGTCATGAAACGGCAAAAACACAAAAGGAAATGATCCTCTATCCTCTCCACCTCTCCCCCCAGGGCTTTCATCCACTGCTCTTTGCACACGCTCGGTGATTCCCGTACCCCCGTAAGAAACTCACCACCTCTAAGGCTCTAGCTGCAGGTCTGGGTCTCTGTGAGGGATTTATTGGGAAGGTGTGTGTTAAATATATCATTATTTTCACATTTCCTTCCTGCAGTCCCCCCCGATCTCACGGCCTTGCCTGGAGCTGGGGCCGGGCGCTTGTGTGTGCGCCTATAGCACCCTTATCTGATCCAGACCACTTTGGAGAGACACCTGTGGAATTTCGGACGATATATTACCACCTAAGTAGTCATAAAAAAGAGATTTAGGATCATACCAAGGCAACGGTGACAGCTGGAAGCAACGCTGTTAAAAAGCCCCTGTAAATAAAGAGAAAAGCGGGGAGGAAGAGTTTTTACAACGTCGCAACGTGAATAGGTGCGGAGCGCTCCCCCTCCAGCGCGCCCTCAGTGGACACGGAGATGGAAGAGCCAGAGAGGAGGAGACCGCACAACACAAACCCAACGTCCCACTATTATACTATTTAGATGGTAGCACCAGAGAGGAGACCGCACAACACAAACCCAACGTCCCACTATTATACTATTTAGATGGTAGCACCAGAGAGGAGACCGCACAACACAAACCCAACGTCCCACTATTATACTATTTAGATGGTAGCACCAGAGAGGAGACCGCACAACACAAACCCAACGTCCCACTATTATACTATTTAGATGGTAGCACCAGAGAGGAGACCGCACAACACAAACCCAACGTCCCACTATTATACTATTTAGGGTGCACACCAGCCAGACAGGCAAGCATGCCTGAAATCCCCAGGGTTCCTTGTTTGTATTAAACAAAGAGCATAACCAATGGACTACTTTAGTTTTCTTTCCTTGTCTCTCATACAGACGCAAGCACTCAGACAGAAGCACACACACACACTCTCTCTCTCCTCTCCATCTCTGCAGCAACCTCCTTCACCTATTGTGTCTTGGGGGACTTTTTAAACCAAATACCCATGCTGTCAGTTGGCCTTTGATTTGTTCACTCGTTTCTTCTTTGCTCTCTCTCTTCTCCTTCTCCTCCTTTACCTGGCAGGCCCAGTTGAAAGCCTGTTTATTTGACACCTAATGTGTTGACAGGTGTCAGGGCAGGGAGCCTCTTCCTTTGTGTGTGTGTGTGTGTGTGTGTGTGTGCCTGGGGCCAGGACTCGCCTCCCTTGCCCTGGGGGTCTTCCTGTGGTAGAGTGTGTTTCCAGAACAATCCCTGAAGGTGACAGGCCCTTAAATAGAGGGCTTAACCCGCCTCAACGGCTCCCTGGTGTGCACAATTAAGCCTTAAACACTGTGGTACGTCTCCTTTGTTTGTTTTTTTTGTGTGTGTGTTTTTTTTATTGTGTTGACATGATATTGGGTTTGTTTTGTTTCAGGAAAAGTCTTGTCTATCTGATGTTGCATGTAAGTAATTGATTTGAATGTTAGACATGGAAAAAACAAGTAAATTTACTTTATTTTAATTTTTTTATCAAAGTGTATCTGACAATATTTATTTAAAAAACGTCATAATATTACAACACACACACTAGAACACATGCATACACGATTCACATACACTATATCATATCATACATAAACTTGATTCACTGGAAATCCTGTCTCACTGAAGTCCTGCGCCATTCTAGAGCACATACATTAAACTAAGCACTTGCACCTGTGGCTATAGTTCTGCTAATTGATTGCTTGTTGAAAAGCTCACCTCATACAGTGTGAGTGACCAGGCAGGAAATACTTTGGTGAAACTCTGCCTTTGAAGAGCTGCTCCTATCGATCATTGGCTTCTAATTTGTTGCATTTCACCAGAGGTGACATGAACTGACAGGATAAGTGAACTAGACCAAAAAAAAAAAAAAAAAACTAAAAATGAGGTGGACGGAGGAGGAAAACGACGACCGGCACACACACACACACACACACACACACACACACACACACACACACACACACACACACACACACACACACACACACACACACACACACACGCCTCCTGAGTCTTCTGCAGGGTGGGAATGTAGTCAGGCTGCATTTTACATTGCTGGCCTGTCAGAGCCAGTGTAAGCCCCAACACTCACAAACTGCTCTGGCCCTGTGCACGTCTCAGGACTCCAGATGTGGCCTTCACTCTGACCAGACCCAGAGAACACTCGTACTGTAAGTGTTTGTGGACATGCAGTCAGAAAGACCCAAACTGTTCTACTGGTCAGATATTTTATATTGATCTTATTCCAAGAGCATGAACCTGAAGAAGAGATTTCACAACAATCTTAAAATAAGTGGTACCATAGAGACCTTTTACTACAAAAAAAGTCCCCTCTCCCAAACCAATGTTTCTGAACATCAATAAAAAAGTTAGTTCAAAAAGCAAACATACAAAGAGGTTCCGCTAACAATATCTTCACCATAAGGTGCAGAGAACTACTTTAAATGGTTTGGGATAGTATAAGTTCTTATTAGTTAACCCTATTACACTTAACCCTTATTAGTTAACCCTATTACAATTAACCCAAATTTAACAGCATAAAATGTTATGTCAAGTCATGTTAGATAACATACATTACTCACAAAAAGTTAGGGATGTCAGGCTTTCGGGTGAAATCTAATGTTTCAGTAGGCCTACAGAAAGTACTAAAACATTGAACTGTTAACTGTTGGACAACCACATTCAAACGTTTAAAGAAGGTTTCACCCAAAAGCCTAATATCCCTGACTTTTTGTGAGGAATGTATGTTGATAGGTTTTATCATTGGATAAAAAAAGAAGGGGGAACACCACCAGAGATGTGATAGTAGGACTTTTTGTCAGCACAAAAAATGTCTTCAATAAGAATTGCTTTCTTAGCATAGAGAGAGAGAGATAGAGATAGATAGATAGATAGATAGATACTTTATTGATCCCCAAGGGGAAATTCAAGGTCTCAGTAGCATACAGACATCACACACAACATGCACTTACAGCAGAAATGGTAAGTATACGTATAAATATATAACAAAACTCCACTGTACAATAGAGACAGTAGAAGATAATAAAAACTAACAAAACTAAATATACTATATAAATTAAATAAAAAAATCCACAGTGTGCTTGAGAGTGATTAAGCATGAGACGCTTGCAGTGACAGGGACGGGACTGGCCTGTAGTTCTGTGTGCATGGTGCTCAAGAGAGTGAGTGGCATGGTGAAGGTGCAAAAAGTAGTCCAACAGTAGTCCTGTAGTTCTGTGTGCATAGTAAGGTGCTCAAGAGTGAGTGTCATGGTGAAGGCATTTATGGGCATGTATTGCAATGCTATGCATGTCCTGTGTCACTGGGCTCAAAAACCATTTTTTTCTGCTTTTATAGCCATGCACATCTAGCCTGTATGGTGAAAAATGTCATTCTAGTTGGCTACTGCTTTTCTTTTTGTTGCATTGCATCTACTAAGTTATGTGCTTCAGAAGTTATCTGCTACTTCAAAAGAAAGTCCTACATGTAAGATTATGATTTGTATTATTTTACTTTTGACATGTTATCTTTATGTGTCACCCTTCTTTGAGTCTTTGCCCCAACTTGGCCACCCCATAATTATTTTTCTAGAATCGCCAGTCTCCCTTTCTTAAAAAACAAATAATTGTCCAAAGGAAATTTTGCTGTTTTCTTCAGTGGCATCCATTAGGTCCACACACACGTTCACATCTCTTGGGAACTGTGGTAACTACTGAACTATGTGGTAATAATGCATTCATGGTTACGCAGACAGTGTAACATTCTAACTTCATGTCTGTTGCCGCAGCAATTAAATGTCTGGTTACACGCTCAGTGTAACATTCTATCTTGCAATGGAGCAGATAACACAGGCCATCACCTCTTGCTCTCTGCATATGACTGGGTCACTTACTATTCCCAGAACAATACACTCATTTGATTTTAAAGTGATATTATGCAAACTTTGGCAGTTAACTGTTTTTTTTTTATAACATCCTCAAATTCATGTGAAGGAGAGATAGCCATCCAAGCTACTCACTAGAGTTTAATGCTCTAGATCGGAACAGGCTTCACTTGACATCACCAAAAATACTAATGTAACTCATCAGTTTGCAAATCTACTCATCAGTGGCAGTCTGATGCCTATAAGTTAGACAGCTTGCTAGTTTTAAATACTTGACTTAAAGACTTTGGCAAAATTATCGTTCAAACTGTTTGAGACTCTTCACTACCAATTGATACCGATCTGTCCCACTTTCTCAACCAACCCCCACCACCATGTCCCCAGATAATGCTATTTGGAGACAAAGGCCCTGAACATCTCTACTGTTAATGAAGCCATTAGACACAGCAACTGAGCCTGCCAGCAAGTGACGCCATAAAACGTCCAGGTGGAAAATCTCAGGTGGCAATTTTACTACCACACAACACTTCCTGGTGGTGTAATTAGTCTGCGCTGCTATATCTTTGAACAGGAAGAGCCTCACTGGGGATCGCCTCGCCATGATCACCGGAGACCTGTCTAACAGAAGAACCATCCCCACAAGACTGCCGTTTCATGTTTAGGAGTATTTCAAGAATTACTGTTCCAGTGTCAAAAAGAGGGTTTGTTGAGTTATGTGAGGGACACAAGTAAAGTTGAAGTACAAAAGGAGTTACCCCCCTAGCAAGCCAAAGGGCCAGAGTGTTTTTTCAGCATTACAAATAATAATTTATGTGCTTTTCGTTAGGGCCAAATTGCCCTCCCCCTCCCTGAGGAAAAAAGAGGTGGTGGGGGCACCATTAACCAAACTCTATTTCTTCAACATGTTTATACCTGTATAAGAGCTATGCCAAAAATGCTATGTCTCACAAGGCTCTCTCCCCTGGGCAAGCGAAGAGACACATCTCACTACGTCTGCATGGGTGAGGAAGGTTTTTTTACCTGGTTTTACAGCACTCACATCAGAGACAGAGAGCACTCATAACTGTCTAATCAGCGCTGTTAATCTGACTGAACCACACATTCCCCATTAGCCGTCATTTCAGCCCCAGCGACAAGCAAATGGCAGGCGTCCTTCTGCCAGATCTACAGATGATAACAAATGTGACAGTAGGTTTTCTTTTTATTTTCTGCCCTCTCCCCCCACAGACGTCTTGATTTATGAAGATATCTAGGTTTGGGTAATGTAAAGACAGGGATTTTTTTTGTAGGCCTAGACACAGTTTATCATCCTAAAATGTCAAATTTTAAGCCCTGGCTATATTTTTTGAATCAGGTCTTTGACAGAAAGGTGTGGAGTGAAGAGGATAAGTCAGACAGACAGAAATGCAAAGTTAGACACATAAAAAAAGGCACACAGAGACACAAACAAAACAATTTTAAAAATAATAAAAATCCCAGAAATGTCAGAAGAGAAAACTCAAACCTGTCAGCAATCACGTCTGCTTTGTGAACAAATGGCACCTCACACAAGTGTGGAACATGTCAAATCAGTAATTGTTGACAGGTAAATATACTCGACTATGCCATAGCCCATTCATTTGCGCGACTTGAGTCAATGATTATATTTCAGGAGAGCTCGACGAAGCCTGCACCAGCTCTGATTTATTGAACCATGAGATACGCGACAGTATTAATCCTGACAAATTTGGTGGGGCAGCTGAACAAATACGCCAGAGATCTAATCACACATAACCTGACCACGAGCTGAGCCCACAAATGGGTGCTGTAGGACAGGCTGTGCCATTACAGCCCTCTAGTGGCCTCATGTGGTACTGCATGTGATAGGTCGCAGGCTACTGGAGGAAGAAAACTGATGGCGGCGTTGGAGAGGCCTATACACTTAACAGTGACAAGTTAACCAGATATATGAGAGTAGCGATGTGAAGTTAACTCGACCTGTGCTATGTGAGTGGGTATGGGATATATACGCTATATGGGAGTTGACGCATGGGATATATACGCTATATGGGAGTTGACGCATGGGATATATACGCTATATGGGAGTTGATGCATGGTCGGAAGGAGGCTCACAAGGAGAGGTGTGACTCGGGCCATCTGTACAGACAGCTAATGGGCGTGTCTGCATACGCACAGATTCACACACATACACTCACAAACTGCTAGTGGTAATCAGAGAGAGGGAGAGGGTGGATTTCCCCTTTCTTTAATTCCTTCTCCAGGTGTGTTAGTGAACCCCCAGCACACACTCACTCACACACACACACACAGTCCCAAAGACATATCATCCACATACTATGATACTATGTACGCTATTGTCAAGAGGGTGGCAATGATGACAAAAGACTGTGCTTAAAAGAAACAAAGACTGTTTCTCAAACTCAGCTCCTACA
The DNA here is from genome assembly GCF_017589495.1 of Alosa alosa. NCBI lineage: Eukaryota > Metazoa > Chordata > Actinopteri > Clupeiformes > Clupeidae > Alosa > Alosa alosa. Next base: position 13,113,406 of record NC_063209.1, on the reverse strand, counting down.
CTCCTTACTCCCTCTCAGGAATTGGGAGCGTGAAGCGACAGAGATGTTCAAGACTGCTGACATGGAAACTGAGTGCAGTGCACGTCCAAAACTCTCACCCCAGGAAGCTTGAAAATAACACACTAAAAATGAGGGATGGGGGAGGAGGGGAGAGAAAGAGAGAGAGATGGAGAGAAAGAGGGGGAGGAGGGTTAACTACACCTTTTAATCAAAGCTGTTTTCCTAAGGGTGCAATTTTCACCTTTTTGTTCTAAGCCAAAGTGACAAAGAACACCTCTGTAGCCACAAATAGCACAAGGCATTCATGCTCTGATTTCTTCCCCCCTTCCCTTTACTCCTGAACAGATTTTTTTTTTCTCATTTTAATCTTAACCCCTGGCAATTTCAGGGTCATCTTTGCTGTAATAAAATAATGGAAATTGTAATAAATACGACACTAAAATGCATTTCACACATACTGGAGTTGAGGACGAAGGGAGCAGATGTACCAGCAACACATCATTTCCAGTGTTGATAATGAATATGGGGAAGATTCTTATTATGGAGCAATTAACAAATTATGAAGCCAAGGAGAGGTATTGTATTATATTCGTGCAGCTAATAGAGCACAGAGGGACCCCTCACAACGCAGGTGTGCCCAAAACAACCCTCTAACCACCACTCCCCTGCTGCACACACACACACACACACACACACACACACACACACACACACGCACACACAGGTACAAGCAACCAGCACACAGACATACACACATGGAGGCAACGGCACAAACACACACATAGAAGTAACAGCACACGGACATGGAAACACACACGTATAAGCAACAACACAAACACACACACACACACGTACTAACAGCACAACCACAAACAAACTTACAAGCAACAGCACTCACACACATGCAAACACACACACAAGCAGTCAAACTTTCTACTTAACTCTCGCACGCACACACACAAACACGAACAAACAACACAAGGCATAACATCCCCTTCAATTCAGACAGCCGGAAAAGCCAGTGACAAGGAGAAGACAAAAGGAGTGTGTGACCTTTTTAAAAGCAGCATTCCCATTCCCATGGCCTCAGAAGCAGCTCTACAGGCACAGTGAGGACACACAGAGGAAAAGCCAAACTCTTCAATGCACGTACTTGCACAGGAAGTCACGCACACGGCGAGTGAATGGTGCAGAACACACAAACACTACAAACGGCTGCAAGCAATTAAAACAGCAGCTCTTAAATAAACACACTGATTAACCTTCTAAAACAAGTGGCTGGCCGTGTTAATTAGGTCAGGCATTAGTGTCATTATGGTAGATTGTTGCAATGTTTTTTAACCTGCTGATAAAGTACTGCAATCAAATCATCATTTAGTCTTGTACTGGCAAATGGAGCAATCAGTAGTTTGATGTGTAATTGTCAAAATGTGTTAGAAAATCGTACCGTTTGATTTCTAAATTTATTCCTTTTAATTACCTAAATGGGGGGTCATTTTGTTCTGCAATGCAAAAAATGTCTAAATGAATCCTTGAGATCGTTGTTGTTCTTTATTTGATTAATTAGTACTAAGTTTGCTTTTGTAATGACACATTTGATTAACTATTTTACACTTGTTAAGTGCGGCCTCTAAGTAAACGCACACACAAGTCCATGCTGGTTCACAATCATAGATGAAGAGAATTTTTTAACCTACTTGGTTTGATTGCTGAATTTATATTGTGTCATTAATATTGTATGCCTGTAATACACTGTGTGCTATAGTGTGTGTGTGTGTGTGTGTGTGTGTGTGTGTGTGTGTGTGTGTGTAATAAGCGGGACATGTTTTTGCACAGGTGGGTTAACATCCAACCCGACACTCAAGAAGCAGCAGGGTACAGCAGAGTAGTGATAAGTGATCAGTGCAGACAGGCGCCCCAACCCCCTACACCCTGCCCTCCTCGCACACACACACACACACACACACACACACACACAAGCAACAGCGTGCGCGCGCAATCTCTCTCTCTCACTCACACACACACACACACACACACACACACACGTGTTTGTCCGCCCCATCCCATCCTTGGGCCGGTGTGTGAGGGGATCCCAGGTGGCAGGCAAATGCCCTGGGAACTGCCTGACATCATAACAGGAGGGCTTGACCTGCACTTCTCGGTCTGCTCAGGCAGGTATTGTCTTGACACGTCGGCTGGCCATTGTGAAACGGTGATCTACTTACACACATAGGCAGGCCATGGCTAAAAGGGGGTGTGTGTGTGTGTGTGTGTGTGTGTACATTTGTATCACTGTGATGGGAGTGTGAGTGTGTGTGAATATATATGTGTGTGTGATGGGAGAGTGTGAATGGATCTCATTGCATCTCAGAGGCAAGAGCTATGGAAAGAGAGGTGTGTGTGTGTGTGTGTGTGTGTGTGTGTGTGTGTGAGTGTGGGGTCAGACAACCTGTCAGTAAATAACATGTCAATCAATCCAGCAGGCTCTCCCCACTGTGCTTGTTACCTTCTGGACATGAGACAAAGGAAGAGCATTCTCTGCAGGTCAGTCACACGCCGTCTCCAGTCAACTGGACACAGTGAAAGTGGGGTTAGTTAGGGCGAGGCCCAGAGGTCCATGCGGGGAAACAAAAGCCAAGATGTTAATAGAGTAGTTCTCTCATGCAAAAGGTATCAGTTAGCAGGAGCCAGACCAAAACTGAAGTGAAAATGAACAGACAAAAGAGAGGGGAGATGGGCAAAACATGGGCAACTTATTGTGATGTTCTAAAGTGAAATGGAATAAAACCAGTTCATTTACACATTCTGCAATGTTTTTCTGTAAGGCTCAAGGACAGAACACTGGGGTAAAACAGCACAACTGAATTGATACGTTCTGCAATCTTTTCCTTCAAGTCACTGACCAATGAAATGAACAGTATGTTTGAGGTTATAGACATGACTGTTCTAACATCGGTTACAGGTTATTGTTTATGTAAAAAAAAAAAAAGATGACGAATTATACTCAGATAAAAACATGCAAACAACATGCACTCACACAAAGCAAACATCCAACAACCCTGTTTAACCTTCTCGTCATAACAACTCAGTGCTGTCCCCTTGTGCTGCTGATGTGCATTTCATCTCACACAGCATTACAGGAGTACACCACTGAAAAGGAGGACTTTGCCATTGTCTGCCAAAGCAGTAACAAAAACATTCTAATGAATTTTCAGATTTTTTTTCCCTCCAGGTAATATCAGCCAAATTGCTGATGAGTTTGATTTTTAATCAAAACAGCACAACTGCAATTGCATTCATATTACCTAAATCAGGGATGTCAAATTCAAATACATTAGAGGGCCAAAAAAACAAATTTGCTACAAGCCGAGGGCCGGACTGGTTCAATGTTTATTAAAACATATTAAAATGACTGCACATAACCTATTGAACCAAGACGTGTACTGTATTTTATTTAATGATTAAATTAATAATGACTGTGACTGAAGTGCGGGCAAAGTTTGCACAGAAATGTACGATTTTTCCCATCCTCACCAACCTTGTCATAAAACTTGTTTAAATGATCATACGATGCCTCCTTGCTGCTTTGTTGTCTACATCAGCCTTTCTCAAACTTCTTTGACCTGAGGCCCAGTTAAGGCATACTTTGGGGTCATAGGGCCCACCTACATGAACCCACCCCTCCTCCCACCCCCCATCAAATTATCATAATGAAATCACAATTATTATTATTTTTATACTATATTGCTATACATGCACTTCAAAACAGTCAATGTTTAAAGTGCTAAGATTGTTCACAAAAGTTTGTGAAAACATGCACATCAGAGTACTGCTTTACTAATGTAAAATATAATTAGGCCTACAATAGTTTCATTGTTTTTGCATTGTTGCATGATGCTTGCATGAGAAATACTTCTCAAAACAACAGCAGTTATATGGGTGCCGTTGTTTTGGGATGTTTCCCTCATGCAAGCATCATACACTGATAGAATATTTATATGCCAATTACATTTAATTTGAATGCCTGAATGTAAGGATTCAGGAAACACAATACCAGCTTTTGTGAATGGTAAATGGCGGATCAGATCATGCGTAAATCACTGATCTGGAGATCTTTAACTATCTTTAACTAAGACTAATTAATAGCTTTTGGCTGACTTTAATACTTAATGCCAAACAGTGTTTTATATAGTCTGTGCTCTGTTTTTTATGGAAGTTGCATAGGCCTAAATCCACGTCGTTCTATTAAATGTCGTTTCATAATTCAATAGCCTTCCAATAGGTTGAAGCTTAGCTTTGCTACCAGCGTGCACACGCATGCATTGAATAAACGCCCATACCACGACTTAATTCTATACCTCTATGTTTGATGACACCAAACAAGTATTTCCTACTAATTGCAGAAATGTTTGTTTTCTTTTTCTGTCCGCGGCTCCTTGATCAATTGCGCAGCAAATTATCAGACGATGGCCCGGGAATAATTTCACTCTGCAGACCATTGTCCACATTGCGGACCGCGGCCCATAGTTTGACAAATGGTGACCTGCATGCTGCCATATTAAGGCCTTTTTACGGTGTGTTTTAGCCGGGTTTTCGCGTGGAAGGCTCTGTAGAAATCGGACACCCTATTCAACGAAGTTGAACTGTGAGCGTGCCGTTCACAGACACCAGAATGAACGAGTTCACAGTAACGTTCATCAGGCAGTAGTAGGCTAATACAGTACGTTCAGTTCACGTTCGCTCAAAATATGAACGAGTTCATGAACTTTCGTTCAATGAACGTGTTCAGGCACAACACTGGGGAGGGGGGGGTCACCGAAAGTTGACATCTGCCCTGACTGACTACTGATGAATAATGAAGCCGAGGCCCACTTGCGACGCCGCAGTGAGTTCGTGGGCTACCGTTGCATGGTGGGAAATGGAGTATTGGTGCGTGCAAAACAGCAGCCGGCGGCTGTAGCCTGCGGGCCGGTTCTGATACTAATCAAATATCATCCCGGGGGCCGTAGATAATTCATTGGGCCTTGACTTTGACATGTCTGACCTAAATGCACACTGAAAATATGAGAGTCATCCGTTTTTGCAACTAAATCCTTTATGAATTTCTATAGGGAACAGGTAATATTGGCAATTGCATTTCTACCAATGCAATTGCTTAAATTTTAATCTCCCTATTTTCTAAATCTTCAGTTGTGATAATTTGCACAAGCAAAAAGAACATAACCATGGCTCAGATGCAGCCCTTTATTGTGACTTGATTTTCCAGACAAACAAAAGGGTCAAAGGCACCAATTAAAAAGGTAGAACTAGCATTGACAGACAATGGTAAAACTATAAAATAGGGTTAACTAAGGGCAAATGGTCACATGAGCTGTAAAAAAAAAAAAAATTCTGCATGTCTCTATGCAGACACACACACACACACACACACACACACACACACACACACACACACACACACACACACACACACACTCACACTCACACTCACACACTCACACTCACACTCACACATAAAATACTGATTGGAGAAAGTGCCAGTGCATCTACAATTCTGCATGCTTCAAATTCTACATTCAGAAGTGCTCTTGGCTCTTACAAATGAGTTAAGTACAATTGTTTTTTGTCTGCAATCCAACCACAGTGACTGTGGAGCAGGAGTCTCCTACTTAAATCAACAAAAAGAAAGACAAATATACAACTGCAACAAAAAGGAAATACAATTCAAACTAGTTCTAGTTTCTCTCTTGGCATGGTTTTATACACTGCATAGTCTTTTTTCCCCCCATCACTGAGTGGCATGTACTAAAAAAAAAAAAAAAAATCTCTCCATGGCAAAACGTAAATAAACAACTAGATAAAACAAAAACAAACAAAAAAATCTAAATAAATCTGACTAAAAAGTAAAAATGAACAAACAGGATCTAAAAATAAAAGTAGAGTCAAACCACAAACTCTCTTGCTCCACTGTGAGAGCAAATGTGAACACCAAACCCGTCAGAGGGAGTCCTCTAGTCTAGGTGACCGCCAGCTTCTAAAGGCACAATCCAGACGGACAGTCAGTCAGTTTTAAAGGCTCATCCATGTTAATGGCTCCACACTCATCACACCAGACATGGCTTTTGAATCAACCCCCAAAAAAAATAAATCAATCCAGACCGAAATCACCACAGCATGAGGCACCTCACTCTTGTATGTGCATCAGTAGACCACTAGAGGTCAGTGTGAACACTTTGGTTGAGGGTTGAGGAATGGAGTGGAGCGCTGTGATCCAGGGAGCATTCAGTAAAGTGCTCCTACCCCCAACACACTGCAGTGGGGCAGTTTGAGGCAGGGGCAGTTAAGCCCAGGGGGGTGGGGGGGTTATCGAAGTCAGCTGGGGGACACCTCGGAGAGGGTGGGAGGCCGATGGAAAGCGGGGTTGGAGGAGGAGCAGGAGTCGTGGTGCAGCAGTTTGAAGAGCAGCTCCTCCTTCTCCTGGCGCAGTTTCTGCGTCTCCAACGACTGCTTTTCCAGAGCCTCCTGCAGGCTCAGCTGGTCTTTAGACAGCTCCCTGCACACACGATTCATTACCGATCATTAGGACCATTATAATCAATCACAATAAATTACAATATGCACAGCACCACATATCTGTATAAAACAGTAAATAAAACATGCCTATTCTTATTCCTTTTCCATTGTTAGCATTTAAATGTAAGATGCAGAATTTTACATTTCTGATAATTACTATCCATCCACTACAGTATTTGACGACTGTACTAAAGAAACTAAAATCCTAGCAAAACTAGTGAATATTGAACATTATAATGCCACGTACTGGATGAGGGACTGGTAGTTCTCTATCCGAACTCTGAGGTCTTCATTCTGTTGTAGGATGTGAATCACCTGGTCCTCCAGTGACAGATTCTTTTCAACCTTTAAAGGCAAATAAATGGCCTAGTTTAACACAATGGATTTATTCCGACGGTCTACATTACACATGCCCAAACACTGACCACACAGCACACTTTTACTGTATGGAAATAAGTACAATTAATGAGTCACTGGACATCTGTGTCAGGTTCCAATTTGTTTACCTATCCAGTGCAGTATCTCAATGAAGACCTTCACTGTGGCAGTCCAGTAATAAGATTATCATTAGGCTACGAGTGGCCTGCACAGGCAGATGTAATCCCTTAAACAGTCACGGTTCAGAACAGGAGGTTACATAGTGCCACAGATCCATGCTCACAAAATCAAGCAAGATACCTTTTGATTGTAAATGCAAAAAAACACAGACTGTCTGGACCTTTAAACAGACCATGACCGTGGTTATTCCTGCATCATGATTGGAATAAACTGTTTAAGTTCAGAGCCCTTGAGATAATTTATGGATGTGTCATGAAAAAAATCCAGTGTTAAACATATCCAATCCAATCCAATCCTGTGTACGTATACACATTATATTTGGTGAGAAGTCTGAAATGCAAACACACATTGGATTTTTAAGCCCACCATCATGACCCTGCTGAACATGTACAGCAGTTTTGCTACACTACAGTAAGTGCAAAGAACCCTGGACATTCTTTCCTGACAAATGCATAAATACATGGGTTGAGCATGCACATCTTAATTCTGACCCTTTTACACACACACACACACACACACACACACACAGAGAGAGAGAGACACACAGAGAGAGACGCACACGGAGAGACACAGACACACACACACACACACACACACCCCTCTCCTGGCTTCCCAAAAAAGGCCAGCAGCACATACCAGTGTGTTCATCTGCAGAAGCTTGCTGCCCAGCTCCTGCACACGCTCAGTCTTCATCTCGATGACAATCAGCAGACTCTCCTGCTCCCGCTCCCAGAATTCCCCAGGGCTGCCGTGAGTCTGAGGGGAAGGATCCGACAAAGAGGAGGAGAGGGCAAGGCAAGTTAAGTTAACTCATACAGTACACAATTCATACACAATGATTTATTCAAAGTGATTTACACTTGAGAACAATTAAGAGACTGAGAGGTCCCTCTTCCTCTTAGATAGATAGATACTTTATTGATCCCCAGGGGAAATTCAAGATTCAAGTGAATTAAAGAATGAGAGTACTGTAAGTGCATTTATCAGAGGAGTGCAAGACTACAAGGAAGAAATGTATGAAGATAGAAAAAAGTGAGAGGAAAGAATCAAGTCAAGATCTAATACAGAGGCTGAGAGAGAAGCACCCAGTGTAAGTATTCTTAGGCGGTATTTAACTCTATACAAAACATGCACAATCCATCACATAATCACAATATTAACACAGTTGATATAAATCAGGACACTCATGTCAATGTTCTCTGGCCATTAGATACGTCATTGATGAAAGAGGATAAAAATAGAGGTGGCAACCTGATGACTCTGTATGGGTTAGTTATAAGGGCCCATCCTCCACTCACCTCAATGTTCCGCTGTAGGTCTCTCTTCAGCATAGACTCCTCTACTCTCCGTTTCACCTCATGGAACACCTTCAGATCTACCAGCAGCTCTTCTATCCTCTCCTGCAACATGACAGACACAGACACACAGACACACACAATGAGGACGCCTGTTCATTTAAAACACATGATAAATGAACGTCCTAGATGGTGGATAACTGCCTCACCTTCAGCATGTTCTCTGTGGCTTCATGTGCAGCATTTAAGGCAACTTTCTCTTCTTTGTGGAGGCGCTTCAGCTCTATACCATGAAAGAAATGTGTGATTTACAGTTAATTTTTATTATAGGAGATCCTCTAAGCCTCCAGCAAAGACCAACCAACTGGTTTGTATTAAAAACACATTCCTACACCCTGGTACTAAAAACACTTGATTTAGGGATGTCCGCTCTCCCAAATCATGACCTTCATCTGGTGGGAATAAACAGGAGCGTTTTGACCAGATAAAGCCTATGGGCTTCCCTTTCAGTGGAAGAAAGCCTCTAAGGCCAGTGTGCACTTGTCTATGGCGTCCACAGCTGCCTTGTGCCCATCCACAAACATGGAGCTGTGGAGATCTTGGGGTCATTGGTGTGGGAGTACTGTAGTTGAGATGTTTGAGGGAGCCCACAATCTCTGGTTAGGTAGATAGATAGATAGATAGATAGATAGATAGATAGATACTTTATTGATCCCCAAGGGGAAATTCAAGGGTCTCAGTAGCATACAGACATCACACACAACATGCACTTACAGCAGAAATGGTAAACATAAGTATAAGTATAAACATATAACTAAACTCCACTGTACAATAAAGACAGTGGAAGATAAGAAAGATAAGAAATCTAACATACTAAATACACTATATAAATTAAATTAAGGAAGTCCAATGTACTTGAGGGTGATCAAGCATAAGACGCTTGTAGTGACAGGGCCGGGACTGGTAAGGTGCTAAAGGGAATGAGTGTCATGGTGAAGGTGCAAACAGTAGTCCAACCATAGTCCTTAGTTATGTGTGCATGGCAAGGTGCTCAAGAGAGTGTGTCATGGTGAAGGTGCAAAAAGTAGTCCAACATTAGTCCAACAGTGCAAGAGTAAGGTCTAGAGACCAGCATAAATAATATGGACAAATAGGAGAGTAAAGTATAATGTAGACAAGGTAAAATAAAAAAACTATTTCAGTGCAAGAACAGGTTGAGGTAATAGGGTTATAGCCAGTCATTCATTCAGTACTGTAGCAGAAGTCTGACCGCAGCCATTGATCATGTGTGCTAATATAACATGAAAAACAGTGTAGCAGTAAAACAGTAGTGAAAACATTAGGCTGTGTACATTAGTAAAACAGTAGTAAAACAGTAGTAAGCAGTAGTGGGCAGTCAGTACTCAAACATGGACATGGAGAGGGTGGAGAGGCAGACAGACTAAGCAGAGAAGTCTATCTCTACTCTTCCCTTTAGTGAGGCATTGAACAGTGGCCCTAGGAACAAATGACTTCCTCAGCCTTTCAGTTGTGCATGGCAGTGAGCGAAGTCTCCAGCTGATCAAGCTCTTTTGGTTTTTGATAGTGCTATAAAGCGGATGACATTCATTGTCCAAGATGTTGATCAGTTTGTTTTCTAAAATCCTTTTGTCAGATATTGAAGTGATGCACCTGTTATGTCCCTGTTTGGGGTGGAGACGGCCCCATCAGCACTGTAGTAAAGATCAGACCTGGTTTGACTGGGACAAACACCAGCATTGTGCAGTCTGCAGGTGTGAACACAAAATAACTTGAGACTAAAATGGCCCAGAGTTCATAACAATGCTCAAGGTAAGCACTGAACAAGGGCCACATTCAGAGAGTATATTCTGACTAAAAGAAACTCAAAATAATGGGCGTCAGTCTCCCATTGCTAGTCCATTAGCAATACAACTAAGACCCCATGTCAGAGATTTTTTTTATTTAAATGTATTCATTTAGCAAACATTTTTATCCAATGCAACTTACACATGTCAATTCTATTACAAGGGCCATTGTCCCTAGAACAATTCTGGGTTAAGTGTCTTGTATTGCTTAAGGGCACAACGGTTGAAGCCGGGAATTGAACCCATAATTTTTCAGATCAACTCTGGGAGAACTATCAAATAGTCCAGTGGACTCATAACTCCCCAAGAACAAAACAAATGGCAGTTTCTTATTGCACCTCGCAATATTTTGTAACGCAGACACAGAATCACTTAAAAGAAGGTATCTTACTCATTAGAGAATAATATTGGAGTTTGTAAAAGGGTACAATAACATCACCAAACAACTGAAACAACACATTCATTGCCATAATGTGACTGAATGCAGTGTTGTATTGTACAATTAAACTAGCTCAGATACATTACAGATTACACAGATGCATTTTGAAAAAAAAGAAAGCTACTTGGTCTCTGGGTGGCGTATTCTATTGTTATTTAATTTGTAGATTCTAACACATTGTCTCATACAGGGATGGTGCATACAGCAGCATACTTGGTGCATTCATGTTAAAAATACCACAGGTGTGTGCATTATTGATGGCTCTTAGTCTTAAGGGGCATTCACACCAAGAACAATAACTATAACTATAACCATAAGGATAAAAGTGTCTACACTGACCAACGATAAGAAAAGTATTTTCTCGTGTTAATGAATGTGATGGCTAAAATGTAATGGGTTCTGATTGGCTGTTAGCTTTTTATCGTTATCAAAATCAGTCTGAAAGTGATCAACAATATCGTTCTTCATGTCGTTATCGTTATAGTTTGTGTGTGAATATAGTCATTCATATTAAAGAGAACAATATTTTTTATCGTTCTTGGTGTGAATGCCCCTTTACTGTCTAACACAGAACAAGACTTGGATACTGATTAAATAGACAGGTAGCTAGAGCCAACCAGGTGGTAATGCAGGCAGGAAGAAAAAGAGGGGTAGGAAGAGAAGAGGAGATGGTCCCACTGACCTTCAGTCGCGCTTTGATACTCTTCTGTCGTCTTTCTCATCTCCTCCTGGTGGGCTGCATTAAGCTTGGCTGCCGTCTCACTCTTGACCTGAGGGAGGGAGGGAGGGAAACACACACACACACACACACACACACACACACACACACTATTCAGTTCACCCTAACTGAAGACAGACACCAAGAAATCTATTACATGCAACATCAATTATTGTGTAGAAACTCTTCTACGAGTAGAGAGAAATACACACGTCATTATCACATATTATAAAGATGCACTTAAAAAAAGTTCCCACACTAAGGAAGGCCTGCATGTTTAAAATGGGCAACGCAGGTGTATGAGAGACAGTGACTGATCGAGTCCTGTCTCTGTGATTGACACTAAAGCAAGAGTTTTAACCTTGCCACTATGCCTTACATAAGACATCCTTTATTCATGGGCAAACACCTGCTGAGAGGGGTACTGCAGGTCAACACGGTCTCTTTTGTTCGTCTCGGTGCGTAACTGAGGACTTGTTTGACTATATATTTACACAGATCAGGTCTGTCTCCTTTCTAAAGACCAGGGTGGACGGACGCACGCACCTTCCAAGAAAACAGGTCTGGCTTTGTCAGGTCGGGGTGGTGGGGGACACTTTCAACGCAGGCCCGGCATGTCAACGCTTTAGCAGCGTAAACTTGCACACACAGAGAATAGAGGAGGCAAGAGTGGGCATTGTGGAACACGTGGAATCAGAATGGGCATTGAACGCTGCCAATTATTGGGTAATGGAAAAGGCACAGCGTGTTTATGGGCGCCGCCAGCTGCACAACGCATTCCCTGACGTCATCGCTGCCGTTGTGTTATTCGTTTGAGCAGACGGGGCGCTTGAAGCTGCATGTCTTTGGGAGTCCAAAAACCTAAGCAGGTGATTCCACGCACAGGCCAGGTCTCAGACCAGAGATTGAAGAATGGGTCTTCAAAAAAACTGAAAGTTCCTTAATTATTTTCCCAAATGAACCTTCAATGGTGTTACTTCTATGAAATTAAAAAAAAAAAAAAAAAAAAAAAAAAAAGTCTCAGTAAGGTTCTGCTTTAAAGGTACAATACAGGGCAACTTTTAACATTGACAGGCAGTGATACTGAGTGATGTTGGTCGGCCACTTTCCCATTTGTGTTACGAAACCAGTTGTCATCCATGGGTAACTTGTTGCAATCATCCCATCAGAACACTAGGAACAGGACATGTGATGGTCCAGTGACATTGTTTGCAAAAGGTATCCCATGTACAATCACCCTTGGAGTGCAGTTTATGTTCTGAGATTTCTCCATGCTATTGGCATCTCACTACTCTGGGGACTGGTGACAGTCTCTGTCTCATGCCTTTTTGACCTAATGGCCTGTGGCCTATGGACCATCAGAAGGCCTATGGAACATCCTCCTTTCTTTAACCATGCAACACAGATGTAACGGCAGCATCTTTAGCCCTTGAGAGCATTCTTAAGGGCTCTGTTATTCCTCAATGTTTGTGGCTTGATACAAAGCAAACAAACAAAACAAACTGAAAAGCTATACATTAAATCAATGGCAACTTTTTCCCCACACAATTATCCAATTCAATTGCATTACAAGTAATCACAAAACATGAAGAGTGAAACAGGAAAAAATGAAAACAAAATGAATAAAATGAGGTAGACTTAATAAAACAATTTCTACAAACAATAAAACAACTGTTTGCAGAATTCAACTAACACTCAAATCTGGAGATAAATTAAGATTAACTCCATATCCATATGATCATCTGTACCTTCTCAGCGATGCTGCAGACGACCTTGCAGAGCTGGTCGTTGTGGTGGGCTTTGAAGAGTGCATCTCTCTCAAGACCCCCAGAGGCAGCCAGGAGAGCATGGAGGACCTTCAGCTGCTTCTCATACTGCTCCACCCCTCCACCCACCTCAGCCAATGAGACCTTGGCTAGACGGAACACATGGAGAACCAATCAGGGATGTTAGAATGCTGATGACCGTACCCAACCTTTAACTATAACTCACCAATTGACCAAGAAGGCCTGGATTAATTGAAACTGTGAGCAACATAGGACATTGACAAACAAGACAAATTAAAATAAGAATAAGGAACATGTATGAATTTAGATGTAAACATGATGTAGATTCTTTACAAAAAAATGTGAATTGTGAGGCAAAGGTTCAAATGCTAAAATCTAAATCTCTCCAACCAGTGGACCTTTTTTTGACAATCCTTCACCAACCTGGCCTAAACCATGGTCAAAGCCATGTAATATGACCTCACTCAAATGCAATGTGGACATAAACAGTGACCAGCCAGACATGTTAAATAGGACAAGCGGCCTTATCTCGCTTCAGCACTCCCGAAAGGTTAACAAATGACCATGGAAGGCGTAAAGAATTCCAAACTATCTATTTAGTCTAGGTGTCAAAACACCATTGGAGGAAGTAGATTTGCTTTGTTCATTTCCTTTCTCTCTCTCTTTTTTACAAGACATACCTTTGGCCAAGGACATGAAATTATACACTAAGGGTGCCAGAATAGCGTTAGTCAGACAGGATGGAGCTTGTAAATCACAACCGTGACAAGACCATCCATTTTCTCACCGAGATGTGGAATGTGCTCACTCAGTCATTGTTAAATGGGCTCCCAGCTCACCCGACTACCTAGCAATTACAATTACCAAATACCTGAGCGCCTTATCACACACACAATTACGTAATTCATTTTCGATCATGCAATCAGGAAAAATTAGGGGTGTTTAGGTACGACATCACTTCCTGTCTGTTGCTTAGTGCGTTTCAGGTACCTCCGGCTGTTCTTGTGGTGAGTGAAGAGGCCCAAGGGAAGTTTATTTATGTAGCGCAATTCATACGCAGACGTGTCAAAGTGGTGTAAAAACACTACAAAACACAGAATATGTTCAGTGGACCAAAATGGCGGATTTAAAATAATGAAGAGTGCATTAGGTTAACATTAGTTACCGGTAGGTTAAAGGTAGCTTGTATTTTACGTAAAAGGTGGCATTTTCTCTTAAGGTCTCATTTTGTACTATAGCTTAAACGGCAGTCCTCATCACGTGTAAGTTGCTCTGGATAAAAGAGTCAGCTAAATGACAATGCAATGCGATGCAATGTAAATGCAAGTTAACAGAGGCCATCTAAGAAGAGTTAGCTTATGAGTGTAGATCTGCCGGAGGAAACCATTGCTCACCACTTCCATCCTGAGTGCTGTTGTTCACCGCTCTCTGCTTCTTCTCCCCCACCTTCGACTTGCTCTTCTTCTGCGGAGACACACAGAGGCAGGGCTTGGGCCTTGTTTCAATGGAAATATGCCGTACACAGCTCAATAGCAGGATAAGCCAGGCACAGGAAGACTTTAAGATGTCAATGAATTGCATCAGGCCATAGATCAAACTCCACTGTTTGTTTGGGAGCTAGTCAATAAGGTTGGGCTGTCAACACCTTTTATTTCATTTATCCCCTGCTAGTTAGGTCACCGTCTTGTGGGCATTACAAAATGTAATCCACCTCCTGGTCAAAAAGTCTCTCTGCTTCATAAGCAATACAAATGTACACAACAGAACAGGTCACACGCTATTGCAAAATAGAGTCATGAGAAGTTACATAAACCACAGTCATCCTAGCTCATCATGGCCGATTCAGATGTTTGTCATTAAAAACGGAGAACATGGACCACACCTCAACGTCTCCAGCTGCTTGGGTCATGATTTTTTCCACAGGACCTTTACCCCTTTCCCATTTTTAATAGTGTTGTTCAGACTTGTGTCAAATGTCAAAACAAAGCAAAGAAACAAACAAACAAAAAAACTGCCTTATGTAAACAAGCTTGGACAACAAACATGCTGTTTATTCTGGTTCCAATTGCCAAACAATAGCAACTAGCCTATAATCCTGGAGGGGATATCTGTTTATGGGTCTTAAAACAAGATGCTTTGGTCACTGGCCACATACTCATCAAACCAGACTCCTCCAGGCAATACAATGGATTTTGTCCATTGCCAAAACAGCATCACTCAATAACTTGTAGGCTACCTCAGAATTTAGTTTAACAGCGTTTCAACAGCTGAAGGCACTTAAGATTTTATGTTGGACTGGCAGCAAGAGGAACAGTGAGGAAACTACAACAAGTGTAGGCTATTACCTGAACAGTGACATATAACACATACTCTGATAACACAAACAAAGTATGACAACTCTAAACTTTTAGTGTAGCTGATCAATAAAAGTGTGTGTGTGTGTGTGTCTTGATACTCATCAAGCCTAAAATTTGAAAAGTGCAGCTCCCTTCCACCTTATGACACTTGCTTACAGGAAAGCACTTTTGAAATTTCTGACTCAAAGCACTGAGCTCATCAAACCATCATGCAAAGCCCCTCCCTCCCTATAGTCGTGTCCTTAACTGTGATACGCCACCTCATCACTCACAGTGACAAAACAGATGTAACTCATTTCCTCTGAGCCGGTGCAAAACAATGATGTAAGCCTGAGCACTCCACAGAACCTAGGTCTTATCACAGCTTTCTTCATCGATGTCTCTCGGAGAGGAAAAACAACACTTGGGCAACAGACATGATGAGGTTTACAAGTAGTATGGAATTCTGTGATTTTTTTAATTTTCATGGTTCTCTAGCCATCTGTTAAGTTTGAGCACTAAAAAAACAAACAAACAAACAAACAAACACACCAGTGTCCCTGGTCCTTGCACTCTGAAAATGTGAAACATAGTGTCTCAGATTAAACCATAAACCGTTTCAACCAATCAACGCGTTGTTCGAGCACGGAGGGGAGGGGGTTTCATTAGATTGGCTGTTGAGTTTAAATATAAATAACCCTTCACCAGAATCGTGGTGGACTGCACCTTTAAGTAACAATGTGTGTCAATCTATACCCCAAGTTATTCTGTCTCCATGGGAAAGTTTGCAGCTTATGTTACACTCTGAGCTGCTCTTTAAGTGCAGGAGACAGTGAACTCCCTCTCAGGTATAAACAGAGGCCTTCCATCCGGTGGTCATTACATAAACATGTATAAACACAGCACAGATATTAGACTCAGATGGACATGCAGGACACAGATTAACACACACACAGCTGGGTGCTTGCCATGGTAGCCACCATGTTTGTTTGAGGAGAACAGGGAGAGGAGGGTGGGGGGTGAAGTTTGTATGGTTTCTATGGCAACTTGTACAGTTCTCCCTAGAGTATGTGCAAAGTCTAGCCTACTCCCTGTAACATACAGTCTAAAGACAATCTACAGAAATTGTTCAGCTCTTTATCTGAACTAACCCTCCTAAAAGAGACCTGGTGCACTTTGCCTTTTAAATAATTGCATTGAAAAACATAATAAAAATTGACTATAGGCTAAATATTTTCAAAATGTCTGCAAGACACCAAACCTAGGTGATGAAAGCATTTATTTCCTCTTACAGACTTAACCAAAATAATCCCCCCCCCCCTTTTAATGAGTGAATGAATGTGTACATAATAACTAGCAGACAGACTGGATGCCCATCTCAGTACATTTCCTAATTGTTCTCAGATTCACATTAACGAGACGTGGTTAAAAAAAAAAAAAAAAAAAAAAAAAACTCCCTCTCTCCTTCCTAGAGTATTTGACTGGGACATCATTCATACTGCCATGCCTTTCCACACGTTTTTAACAAGCACGAGACTCCTGGACCCAGCCAGTGTTTATAGTCCTGTAGGGATATATTTGCCAGCCACCTGAGAGAATGTGCCGTTCTACAGCAAAGCTTAAGGCTTCCTCGGTCAGGGCAGCCCTGGCAACGCCAGTGCAGTCATTTAGACTTTTAAAACTCCTGTGTTAAAATGGTGAGATGTAGGCCTATCGGGGTCACACACAAGAGCTGAGCCACATCCCCTGCAAGAGATCACACATACTAGTTTGGGAGGCATAAAACAGACTGGAGACATGACAGGAACGTAAGCTGGGCCAGGTGGCAAAAACCACAAGACTCGTCTGCTTTCAGCTCTGAACATTTTTTACCAGGCATGTCATCTGCCTGATAAAAGTTGCTTCAAAGCATCAGTTATTTTAAAGAGTGCCTCAATTCATCAAGACTGTCAATGTATAGAATGAGGCCTCTGGATTTCACCCAGTGGCATTTCACCTCTGAGATCACAAAGTGCTCATGAGACAATCCTAGGGCAGTGTGCAGAACACAGAGCACAAAACACCATCACATGAGACGGCTTGCTGTGATTTTAATGTTTTCGCTCCTTTTCATAACTGTATTTTTCACAATAATGTTCCACTGTGTTGTAGGCTACCCTGGTGGGACAGCTATGTTTCACAGGCCACATGTGAGCCAGGCTGAGCTGTCCCCTCATCAAGTGTACTTGATCTCCTTTTAAACTTCCTCTGGGGTGTTGCCAGTAGGAAGCTCTGTGGATACAGTTCGAAATACTGAGAATGCCAAAGAGGAACAAACTATCACATGCTAGGCTAACCCCTGTGAAGCAGCAGCTCATTGTATGTCTCCCAGCCATATCAAAACACAATACAGAGTCATGACACTAGTACTGCACTGCACACAACAAACACCCAAACAGACCAACAGTATTGACACATAAGTGGCGTCAGTCCAGGTCACGCCACCTTTGATTGATGCTGTGTTTGTTACATAAAATGTGGCTTTGCCACCACAGAGCTGGCCTATTTCTCTTGGCACTCAGAAGCACGGGCACAACAAATGCCCTTGTCGCCTAATGAACAACTGGCAAGCTCACACGTTTCCCAGACCGGTGCCGGAGTGAGGCTGGCTGGAGGGGGGGAAACAGAGCTGCCATGGACATGGCCGACGTGAGTTTGTGACCCTCTATTCCTCGCAGAGGTCTTACTATACCACACAGTCTACATCTCCAGTTGGTCTTGTCTACTTTGGGAACATACTGCTGTGCCTTAGCTGCCACTATACCCGACCGATGTTTATTGTGTGCGTGTGGGAGGGGGCAGCACTCTTAACAGAATACAGTGCACAGCTTGTGAAGAGCACAACACTGGCTGTGACATTAAGTCCAACAGTTTCTAAATCCACAAACAATCTGGGCTAATCAAAGCTTTCCACTGACGAGAGATTTAGGACCGTGTGGTCTCTGCGCAGGTGTAATAGGGCTGTAAACGGTAAACGGTAGTATATATAAAAAGGGTATGGGTATTGGGTAGGGTAATTAAAGTTCATTTAAATATAGATTTCTTGCAACACATGGAGCTGTGGCCTTATGTGGCACTACAAAGGTATTAATCCATAATTTACAGAAACCTTACCAGACGCCACGGACAAATTAGTTTGTGTATGCTGCATCAAGTGTGGGCGTGCAGGTAGGCGAAAGCTCTTGACAGCACTTTGATCAGAGGAACAAAACATCATGAATGTTAGAAACCTAACTTACACGGAAATGAATGCACCACTGATTTAGCAATCATCTGGCAGTGTCAAGTTAACGAATAGCTGACATTTGAAACATTTGTTATTTAATTAAATTTGCATTGATAGTTAAGTTGTGAGATTTTAAGAGCCCATGTGTGCCTAATGAACTCACATTTAACGTTAGGCTACACTATTTTTTTTAACGTGGTAACTTCAAGTGTAAGGGCAATTGTGTGCATACAAAGTCTTGCTAGCCAGCGCTAGTTAACCAACAGCAATAATTCACACTAAATTATAAATGTGAAAAGACTGAGCAGTATCACTAATATTCTGGGTCAGGTTACAATGTTTCAACACTAAAGTTTGCTGTCAAACGTTACAAAGGAAACAAACGTAAGAAAGGAAAGTTAACGTTAGAGTGTAAGTTGAACTGACAAGAGTTGAGGTCTCCGACTCAAAAGAGGGGTCTTCCACCTTTTATATTTTCCAAATTGAATAATGTTACACACCTTGCTCTGGGCACAACCCATTGCTGAGCGCCCGACCTTCTTGCCTCTACCCGAAAGGTTAAGCCAGCAGTATCTTCAGCTCCTGCGTTTGGACCAGTCACAGAGTCCCGCTATATGTACCACTACTACCCTCCCCACGAGCCAGTTTGATTCCTCTCAGCCGCCTCGAATTAAATTAAGGCAACATGAAACCCCTTGCGCACAACTTTGTCAAACTGTGAAGATGCGCCCCGAGAAACCTGTGTTATTGCTGCCTCATTAGTTGAGCAAAGTATGCTGGTATGAAAGCCTAAAATTCAGGAGCCGTCCATGAGTGTTATGAGCATTGTGTTGTCGGTGCGGATTTGCTGGCACGTTATAGAATTTGAACTTTTTGTACCGTAAGTCCCAGTGTAAATGCGCAGAACTGCACGTGCGCAAACGACTAGATACACATCTGAGATCTTTGAAAAAAAAAAAAAAAAACTTGCCTGAGGTTGAGGTTGCTGTAGCCTACTTGAAATGTATACAAATTATGGCACATTTCAAAAGGTAATGGATCATTTACATATCCATATAATGTTGCAATATATATATTTTTTACTTGATGTTCTAATCAGCTGGGAAAGTTTTGAGGGGATATCTATGCCTGATTTTACCATAGTCACTGTATTATATCATGCATAGACATAGACATCATATACAAGGATAAATAAATAAATCGGTTATCACTTATTTTCTAACTAGCCTCTAGGCCTACCTTATTCCCCTCATGGTGACCAACCTCTGGGTCAAGGACTATTGAGCCAGCTTCATTTTGTTGCCTTAATTGTCAAAGGGTGCTAAGATTAACTCTATTGGGCTAATTTAATGATTAACATGCATAAAATAGAAACTAGGCCTACAAACAAATGAACTACATTTTGGCTTTGGGGCATTGTGTGCCTAGATCAAGCTGTTAGGCTATGCAGGTTCAATAGCCTATATTGACCCATTGAACCTTTATTATTGTAGTTCTCTAATATTCATCCACTCATATCAACAAACTCATGTCAACAACTCTTAGAAAACCATGGACAAATTATCAGATGCTCTTCTTCAGTTATGTCCACTGTTGTCCACTGAAGGGAGCATATAGACTAAAATGTTGACCCTGTAGAATGGAGCACACTTGTAATGGCTCCTGCTCTGCTCGTCATACCCTACCATGGTTTGGGCCACAGGCTTTAAAGAGCTTCACAATGGCTGCTGCAAAATTTATAGCCTATCTGTGCCCTCCTTTGCCATCAGCATGCAGCAGACCTGAGTTAAAGGAAGAGCCAGGAATACTATAGCTCTGCAGGCAGTGAGGGTGTTAGTACTAGTGTGATTCTGTGAAGGGAGTCATTTCAAAATGGCATTGTGCAACAAGAATTAAGTTTGCTCCTGGGAGCTGGACCTGTGTTAGGTTATATATTAACACAAATGGTCTCTGTGAGAAAGGTGAATCTCTACTTCATTAAATGACATATATGTAGAGTAGTATTGACCATTTGAGCTGATTTGACACTTACGTTTAAAAATAACAATTAAAACTAGAAAAGCATTTCCTGAAGGAAATACGGTGCATGAAAATGCAAAAATATGATGTAAAATATCATACAGAGTAAAAACAAACTATATTGGTTGCTAGGTAGATGAGGTTTAATATAGTTGGAATGACTGAACAGTTAAATAAGTGGATAGTTTAAATGGTTAAATTATGTAGGTAGATAGTTGACGATAACTGACACTTGGAATGGCTCTAATGTTTGCTAGCAGTTATGCTAACTATGTTAACAAAGATAATAATGTTAACCAAGTTACTATGCTAACTAACATGCTAACAATGTTAAAATGCTAAGTATGCTAACCATGTGACTTAGCTAATCATTTTAAGCACTTTTGCTAAAAATGGTAATTAGCATGCTAACATGCTAGCATGCTAACCATGTGACTTAGCTAACTCAGTTAATCATTTTTAGCAGTTATGCTAAAAATGCTGACTAGCATGCTAACTATGCTAACCATGTTACTTAGCTAACTTAGCTAATCATTTTTAGCAGTTTTGCTAAAAATGCTAACTAGCATGCTAACATGCTAGCATGCTAACTATGCTAACCATGTGACTTAGCTAACTTAGCTAACTAGCTCCAGTGGGTAGGAGTCATAGTTGATGACAAGTAACAGTTACAATGGCTGAACAGTTAAAAGGTTCAGTAGTTTAAAGGGTTAAATTGTTTAACAGTGAAATATTGTAGTGAGGACTTTTATTTTGAAACAGTTGTTGGCAGAGGAAGCAGTTGAACAGGATGTGTAGTCTTAATAGGGCCAGTTTGTATGCTTAAAGCCTGAGACTGGCAGTTGGTCCAGGTGGCCCGAACACCTGCCATAGGATTCTAATTGCTTAACGGCTCTATTGTGATGTCATCAGCCCATGTTAAGTCTATGGGGAAATGTTGACTAGTTTTTAATTAATAGTTTAAAAAGTATAAAAGTTACAAAGTTGAAAAATACAAAGCCCACATGTCCTAAGTAAGACCTTACGCAAACATAGTTTGAATGAAGTTTCTAATGCTAAACGGTTTAAGCTGCATTAACTGCGTTAGAAGAAGAAGAAGAAGAAGAAGAAGAAGAAGAAGAAGAAGAAAAAGCCTTGGAATAACAGTACAGTGCATGCATTTCCTGAAGGAAATACAGTGCATGAAAATGCAAAAAATATTATGTAAAATATCATACAGAGTAAAAACAAACTATATTGGTTGCTAGGTAGATGAGGTTTAATATAGTTGGAATGACTGAACAGTTAAATAATTTACTTGGTAGATAAGGTTTAATATGGATAGGTTAAAAATGGTTAAATTATTTAGGTAGATAGTTGACGATAACTGACACTTGGAATGGCTCTAATGTTTGCTAGCAGTTATGCTAACTATGTTAACAAAGATAATAATGTTAACCAAGTTACTATGCTAACTAACATGCTAACAATGTTAAAATCTTAAGAATGCTAACCATGTGACTTAGCTAACTTAGCTAATTATTTTTAGTTAGCACTTTTGCTAAAAATGGTAATTAAGCTGACTTAGCTAATCATTTTGTTTTGCTAAAAATGCTAACTAGCATAACCATGTAGCACTTAACTATGCTAACCAACTAGCTAATCATTTTAAGCAGTTTTGCTAAAAATGCTAACTAGCATGCTAACTATCTTAACCATGTGACTTAGCTAACTTAGCTAATCATTTTTAGCAGTTTTGTTAAAAAAATGCTGCTAACACTAGCATGCTAACTATGCTAACCATGTGACTTGCTAACTTAGCTAATCATTTTAGCACCTAATTAGCATCTTAAGCATGCTAACTATAGCTAACCATGTGACTTAGCTAACTTAGCTAACTAGCTCCAGTGGGTAGGAGTCATAGTTGATGACAAGTAACAGTTACAATGGCTGAACAGTTAAAAGGTTCAGTAGTTTAAAGGGTTAAATTGTTTAACAGTGAAATATTGTAGTGAGGACTTTTATTTTGAAACAGTTTTTGGCAGAGGAAGCAGTTGAACAGGATGTGTAGTCTTAATAGGGCCAGTTTGTATGCTTAAAGCCTGAGACTGGCAGTTGGTCCAGGTGGCCCGAACACCTGCCATAGGATTCTAATTGCTTAACGGCTCTATTGTGATGTCATCAGCCCATGTTAAGTCTATGGGGAAATGTTGACTAGTTTTTTAATTAATAGTTTAAAAAGTATAAAAAGTTACAAAGTTGAAAATACAAAGCCCACATGTCCTAAGTAAGACCTAATGTAACATAGTTTGAATGAAGTTTCTACGTTAAACGGTTTAAGCTGCATTAACTGCGTTAGAAGAAGAAGAAGAAGAAGAAGAAGAAGAAGAAGAAGAAGAAAAAGCCTTGGAATAACAGTACAGTGCATTTTCATGCACTGTAACTAGAAAAGCATTTCCTGAAGGAAATACAGTGCATGAAAATGCAAAAAATATTATGTAAAATATCATACAGAGTAAAAACAAACTATATTGGTTGCTAGGTAGGTGAGGTTTAATATAGTTGGAATGACTCAACAGTTAAATAGGTGGATAGTTTATATAGGTAAATAATTTACTTGGTAGATAAGGTTTAATATAGTTGGAATGATTGAACGGTTAAATAAGTGGATAGTTTAAATGGTTAAATTATTTAGGTAGATAGTTGACGATAACTGACACTTGGAATGGCTCTAATGTTTGCTAGCAGTTATGCTAACTATATTAACAAAGATAATAATGTTAACCAAGTTACTATGCTAACTAGCATGCTAACAATGTTAAAATGCTAAGAATGCTAACCATGTGACTTAGCTAACTTAGCTAATTATTTTTAGCAGTTATGCTAACTAGCATGTTAACATGCTAATTATGCTAACTATGCTAACCATGTTACTTAGCTGACTTAGCTAATCATTTTAAGCAGTTTTGCTAAAAATGCTAACTAGCATGCTAACATGTTAGCATGCTAACTATGCTAACCATGTGACTTAGCTAATCATTTTAAGCAGTTTTGCTAAAAATGCTAACTAGCATGCTAACTATGTTAACCATGTGACTTAGCTAACTTAGCTAATCACTTTTAGCAGTTTTGTTAAAAATGCTAACTAGCATGCTAACATGCTAGCATGCTAACTATGCTAACCATGTGACTTAGCTAACTTAGCTAATCATTTTAAGCAGTTTTGCTAAAAATGCTAATTAGCATGCTAACATGCTAACTATGCTAACCATGTGACTTAGCTAACTTAGCTAACTAGCTACAGTGGGTAGGAGTCATAGTTGATGACAAGTAACAGTTACAATGGCTGAACAGTTAAAAAGTTCAGTAGTTTAAAGGGTTACATTGTTTAACAGTGAAATATTGTAGTGAGGACTTTTATTTTGAAACAGTTTTTGGCAGAGGAAGCAGTTGAACAGGATGTGTAGTCTTAATAGGGCCAGTTTGTATGCTTAAAGCCTGAGACTGGCAGTTGGTCCAGGTGGCCCGAACACCTGCCATAGGATTCTAATTGCTACTTGGCTCTATTGTGATGTCATCAGCCCATGTTAAGTCTATGGGGAAATTTTGACTAGTTTTTAATTAATAGTTTAAAAAGTATGAAAGTTACAAAGTTGAAAAATACAAAGCCCACATGTCCTAAGTAAGACCTCGTAACATAGTTTGAATGAAGTTTCACGTTAAACGGTTTTAAGCTGCATTAACTGCGTTAGAAGAAGAAGAAGAAGAAGAAGAAGAAGAAGAAGAAGAAGAAAAAGCCTTGGAATAACAGTACAGTGCATTTTCATGCACTGTAAAAAGCCTTGGAATAACAGTACAGTGCATTTTCATGCACTGTAATAAGAAGCCTAGGAAGAACAGTACAGTGCATTTTCATGCACTGTAAAAAGCCTTGGAATAACAGTACAGTGCATTTTCATTGGAATAACAGTACAGTGCATTTTCATGCACTGTAATAAAATGCCTAGGAAGAACAGTACAGTGCATTTTCATGCACTGTAAATACAGATTATGTGAGTAAACCTGTTCTTTATCCTGGTGTCATGGACACAGGGTAAAGTTAGAAAGAATCTGCTGACTGTGTCCAAATCAATGTCCAACATATTCCTTCACAGGGCGCAACATTTCTTGTGTTGGTGTTAACATCAACAGGAGCAGTCTAGCCTTCATCTAGTGCAGAGGTCATTGTTATATCTGTGTCACAGCAGGACCTGGTCTAGCCCAGAACTAGCTGCTAAGTTGGATGCCCAACAACTAAGCCAGAGGGTCTCTCATGCACATAATCAACAACAACACATCATATTGATATAGTGCTTTTCACAACACTCAAAAGCGCTTCACATTGAAGGGGGAACCTGACTAACCACCACCAATGTGTAGCACCCACTTGGGTGATGCACGACAGCCATTATGTGCCAGAACGCTCACCACACAACGGCTTAAGGTGGAGAGTGAGGGAGTGATTGAGCCAATTACACTGCATAGGGGGATGATTAGGGGACCAGATTGAATGAGCCAGGTTGGGAATTTAGCCAGGACACTGGGGAACCCCCTCTTTGCGATAAGTGCCATGGGATGACCACAGTGAGTCTGGACCTCGGTTTAACGTCTCATCCGAAGGAATTAAAAGCATTTGTATGTAATCAAAATGTGCACATAATCAACTTTTCCTTATCAGGGTTTAGAAGTGGCATGGGACGTGTGGTCACTGGTTGTTGGATATAACTGCAGAATATCACCTGTGATGGAATTAGGTTTCAAGGCTGAACTTTAAATGACCAACATATCATGGGGTCTAACTGAATTAGTTTTTCCTGGCACAGTGAAGCATTACAGAATTACAGCCCTGTGTGCAGTTTACATGATTTTGATGGCATATTCCTATTAGTTATGGCAAAATCTCTCACTTTTTTCTTGATACCTCTCTCCTGCCAACAAATACATGTTCAAGGAATTCTACGGAGCAATCCACTGTGAGCTCTGGTGGGAAACCAGCAGCACATTAATCTGTCATCGCCTATGCCAACCATCCCTGAACGGCATGCTGGGTAATATGCTGGGTGGCAAGCTGAGAATGTAAGCACAGACACGGCATGATAACAGGCCATAAACTCCTTTGTTTTCCTTGGCCCCTTGCTATAGATTCTTATCAGGCCAACTGGGGTGACATCATAGCTGACAGTCAAACTCAGGTGAAAACGAGGGATTCTCCCTATTCAGAATGTCCAAATATCATATTGTTACATTTCATATTAGATATCTGTAATAGGAGATGTTCAGTGCTGTGGTGGTGAGGCAGCTTTCATTTGCACTTCCACAGCTACGCTAAAGCTTATGCTGAGTTTGTGATGTTACTGTAGCTGTGCCGATATCAAAGATACAGGCACTATATTGGGCTGTACATCTCTCGGGTTACGTTTATATTAGGCAACAACATGATACCGCCTCAAGTGTGGGTCTTCGGGAGAATTCCAAACACTTTCAATTTTGTAAAAAAAAAAAAAGAAGAGAAAACCTTTCTATTTATAGGGCAGCTTTAATCTGACATAAAGATACAGCAGTTGTTGCCTGGCACTCCTGTGTGCTTGTATGAGAGAGAGAGAGAGAGCAGAAAGAGAGAGAGAGAAAGACTGAGCATAGAGTGAGAGAGCATGTTTGTGTATCAGTGAATGTGTGTGTGTGTGTGTGTGAACAGGGGAACGTTCCACGAGCTGGCAGCTGTGCAGTCTCAGTTACCCCTCAGGCCCTAACCTCCATGGCTGCCATAATAAAGTGACAAGCTAATAGATAAATCAGGCCTTGCACCGTTATCTGCAGGAAAAACAATGCTGCAATCTCATAAAACGGTTGGCTTTTGCTAAAGACGTGGATTATCGAGGGAATGAACGCCACTCACTTGTGAAGTCATGGATATTTGAACATAAAGAATGCCCTAAATATGGTACACCAGTCAAGCTCAAGTAGTTTACTGTTAAAGGGTATTTGCAAATCACAAGTCAGGCTAACATCTTTCACGGTTTAGGGATCTGTAACGTTTTCCTCTGTAGTGTGGAAGAAAGGAAATTACACTGCATAATTCCTTCCAGTATGCTGTACAGCTCCCTCAGAGGCTGATTAAGGAGATTGGCTTTTATACTTGTGGATTTGAGGGTAAAATAAAAAATGCAAAAAAATAATTAACACTAACCACAGCTTTTCACTAATCAGTTTTGCAGCTGAGGTTTGTCAGAGACCTCCCATGAGAAAGCCTCACTCTAAAGCATTTAGGCAACATGTTTAAACAGTAAAAAGGAAATGGCAGTCACCGCAGCAAGATGTTCAAAATGTTTGCATTTTTCTTCTAGGATATGTAGCTCATGCATGTAACACTTTCTTAGGCACATTTGAAATGTCAGATGTTCTGTTTTAATAAATAAAACCTTTTAATGTTTTAGCTCAAAAAAGAGCCTGTGGGTGCATTAGAAGAGAAGAGGCCGGAGGTTGGGTGTGTAAATCTGTATAGACCCTTTCAACAATAAAAACAAAAACAATGCTTGAACATTCTATTTGGTTCCCAATCTACTTCCTCTGCATTAAGATAACATATGGTTTGTTAAAACGTAAGCCTTGTGGGGCCAACTATGATGCTGATAATGGAACTCTCTTGAAAGGGCCCACGTGGAGAGCATGGCACGGTGAGTAGTGGCACTATAAGCTCCATGAATGTTCCTTCTGCCTCCCTCAGTCTCTTTCTCTCTCACTCACTCACTCTCTCTTCCAAAAAAAGAGTAAGACTCAGTTCAACTTCACAGTCTGCTGTGAGATAACATTCTTTCCACTGGCCTCTGACCATGTGTGAACTCTCAGACATACAAGCACACACTCACACACACTAGCTGACAGACATGTACACACTCACACAGACATATGCGCTCACACACAAATGTACACAAACGCTGTGCTATATTTTTCACAGCACAAATCCCACCAATATACCCTCCCCAAACAAGCACCCTACACCCTTTTAAACATTTGCACTGGTACAGACACACAAAGTCACACATCAGAGGTGAGACTAAAGGGATATCCAGACACCACAGCTGTTAGAACAATAGCTGGAATTTTAGTCAAATTTAGTCACAAGATGCTTTAATGTTCCTTTAGCTATTGTTTTTTTTTTTTTTTTTTTGGGGGAGTCTGGTGTCTATGTCACCGAATTCTCCTTTAACATTGTTTTTAATTATCCGTGTGGTGAAACTAACAAAAAAAACAACAAAAAAACAATTTTAGATACCATCATTTTAGATCACTCAACACTAAAACTCAAGTTGCTTTACATACGACATATAAATAAACAAAACAAACATGCAAACAAGGGAAAAACAGAACCTCCAGCGGATTAAACATTTTGTGGTTCTCTCTCGCACACACACAAAGGGGCTTTGCACTTTTGAGATGAGTCATACCGTTCTGAAAGCAACACACCTGGCCATCTGCAGGGAAGGGGATGATGGAGCACCAAGACAACCCTGAATCAGGAATGAAAGGAATGGGGCTATTGTCAGAGGTCACGGCTTGAATTTCTTTGACAAAGTTACAGATAACAGCAATGACCCCTTTGAAGAGAAATGATATGGAGAATAAAGTGAGTTCTGTCAGAAAAGAGTTATGCATTATATCTTAATTGTGTCCAAGTTATGAATCACAAAAGATCAATTGGAACAATAATTACTTTATTCACTTGCATCACATTTTGACAAAATCTTTACTTGTTGGAATGAGGGCAAATTATATGTGGGGAAGATAAATTCAGATTCTGCCAGCAACAGATGTGATATTGAGACCAAACTGAATTCTAAAAAATAATTTCATCCATGGATAGTGATTGATGAATTTCCAAAGCAACAGAGAATATTGTAACATCTCGTTGTTGACATCAATACATTCATGAACATTAAGGACAATATCCATTTACAATAAGATCTGATGATTTTCCTTAACCTCCAGATTTAACTGTTTTCTATACTGTAAGTTGCGTGGCAAAAATGAGGCCGACAAGGAAATGGCACCATCAAGTGTGCAAACAGTGCAATTGAACATCTAAACATATGCTCCACATCCTGAGGGCTGTATTAAAAAGTGAAGTTACTGGCTTAGCCAAGTAGTGTCACAAGTAATCACTGATCTCTAACAAAAACACTACATTGAATATCTATCATTTAAAAAGTGACATACTCTTTGGGATCAGTGGTCACTCCCAGAGAATAAGTCTCGCTTTGTAACCTCACTTTGTAGGACACCCCTCTAAGTTCACAGCACTTATGGACCATGGAAACATGAATGTTATAATCAATGGGCATTCCTGAGCCCTGCATTACATTTTCACATTTGGTCTGTTCGTCAATGTTTGATTTTTACAGGCTCTGATTGCTGCTCCTTCTAGCCAGATGGATTGCCGCCCAACTGAGTAACAATCATGTCACAACTCCTTCCCTTTTGTGCAAAGGGTGTTTTTATGAAACTAGGAAAACTGAACATACCTTTATGAAGAGCCTGTAAAATGTAGCAAGGTCAGAGAGTTTATTAAGACTACTGGCTGTTTAACCTGTACAGACCCTTATGTTGTATCAAAAATATTATCTTTCTTTTACTGAGGTTGTAGACTCAGCCTTAGACACATGCATGCATGTAGCCTACACGCACACATACAGCATTGTGTTATGCATTATGATAATGTGAGGAAATAAATCATTCTGTAAAATACATAATTTAAATCATATTCAACATCCATTTACACCTTTATTCGTCTTTCCACGTGATCAGCAACACCCCTCTCGAAAAGTTATAAAACACTGTGATTTAAAATGTGAATGGAAGACCCATTTAACCCCTGAGGAGCTCTTTTAGGCACTAAACTTGTGTGATTTGGCAAATACAATGTATTCAGCAACACCCACATAATATAACAAATTAAATGTACCTGCTTACAAAGCAGTAAAAAAATACTACAGTAAGTGCTTTTCTGCAAGATAAAAATAGTGATTCAGACAACATTGTCCTTTATCTGTGATCACCTCATATGACCACATGTCCCTTATCAAATACAGGGACAGATTGTTTGTTTGTTTGTTGTTGATGGATTAAGCCTAGCCCCAGACATAAACCCCTTTTTAATGATTTTAAATGAGACAAATGAGACATACGTAAGAGATAAAATGACAGCTTTTCTGATCATCAACTGCAGATAGTTTTTTTTTTAGTTTTTTTTTTAACAGAGGTAATTTCTTTGAGCCTGCATCAGAAGAAAAAGAGGAACTTAACAAAAAAAAAACTTGCAATGGCATGTATGAAAATTCTACTGATTTAGAGCCTCCCTTTACAGTTAACTGCACATTGAAATGGCTGCCATGGCTGTGCAGTCGAGTGACGGTCCCCTGTGCACATGGCACTGCTAGTCCAGCGTAAGACCTGTGGGCTCAGGTCGAGTGGATGGACAAGCTCACTTTAAGGCACCCCAACTCCTTTCCATTTGCTCCCAGAATGCCCTGGACTCTGTAGTCGCCATTGGTGAGCCAGAAGGGCAGGTCAATGTCTGGCAAGTAGAACTCTGACTGCGGCAGAGTGTAGTCCCCCTTTTTAAAAAAGAAAAGGAAGAATGCAGGGAAAAAAGGAAGTGTAAATGTAAATGTATCACATTTATATGGACCCTTTCAAGAGAGTTCCATTATCAGCATCATAGTTGGCCCCACAAGACTTCCTTTTTAACATTCCATATGTTACCCTAATGCAGAGGAAGTAGATTGGGGCCCAAATAGAATGTTCAAGCATTGTTTGTGTTTACCTTGTTGAAAGGGTCCATAGCACTTTTCTCTAAAACGCTTTACAGATTCACAGTATGCCTCACAGTTGTTTACCAATTCACACACACACATTCACACACACACACACACATTCACACATATCAATGGTGAGGAGTAAAGAGACGGATGTGTTGAAAGAACATCACAGGATAATGCAGGAAATGGATTGTGGACCACAAAGACTTGCATGTTCAGTCACGTATCATTAAGACTGGCCTCTCTGAAAGGGATATGAAACTATAAGCAAGCAATGCACATATGAACTGAGAAAGCCCACATGCAGTATAACCATACCATGGGTGAAGAAATGGGTTACAACAGCACATTTTGGCTGGACAAAGATGTTACATAAAACAGTATAAGATGGTCATATGGCTGAGAAACACAAAAAGAAGCACTGGGCCCCAAAATGTGCAAAATGTTTGATACGTAAAAACACCCACCCCCACCCTTTGTTATCAATGTTCAGTGTCCATATGTGCACTAAACCAAATACAAATGTATGTTCATGTTCAAATAGGCTAAGGTGTTCTTAGCAAACAATTCTCTCAGCTTTATCAACTCGAAACACCTGAGCAAATGACCAGAAAATAATAATAATAAAAAGGACTAAAAGAGTGAATGTGCCACTCACAGCTTTGAAGGGACAATGGCAGGGCAGACCATATGTGTGCAGAGGCTCTGGGCAGTCCTGTCCAGGAGGGATCAGCTGGTCCAGCAAGTCACAGGCGTTGGGGTAATGGCAACTCCCAATCTCCTCCAAACATGGGATCTTGACCCAAAAACCAGCCACTTCTTTCTCCAAGGTCACGTTCACCTTGACAAAAACAAACAAAGATCATTGAATGGCAGAAAGCACTTGTGACTGTGACAAGATATATTATTTTGCAGCAGTGTTGCTGCTGATGTCCTAGTTTAGCGCAGGTCGCATATTTTTAACCCCATGAGCGCTCACAAGAGGTCTTATGAGTAATCATGTGATACAGCCTCCAACCATTCAATTGTAAAATGATCTCATTTCTGCATGTTATAAAAATCTACTGCCGGTCTGTTGTTCCATTCTATAAAGTTTGTGGGAATCAGTCATTAATCAAATGTCCTGTTTGCATTGTGTTTTACTGTGGACTTACACTTACAAGGCTGCTGTAGGTTATTTAAGCAAAATGTGTAACGGTTAAGCCTAGGTTTTGTTACTGGATTCTTGGCCTGGACATGGTTGCAACAATGTTGACATTCTGAGGTTGCAAAATCCTGTTGTTGTCTATTTGAGCTGAGCTATATGTTGCATATCCCCTGAAGTGATAGTGATAGTGATCATGAGTTAGAAGTCAACTGCTGTCTAATTTGGGCAGGTTACTACATGTCACACTTAAGCGAACACATGGAATCCGCTCATCAAACACAACTGCAAACAAACGGCCCCCGCCCAGAGCCATCTTTGATAGCTTATAAAACAATACGTTAAGAAGTCCAAAAAACCTTAACTGCCTTTAACAGCTTCTATGAGTTGCCAGTAGTCTAGCAACAGTAAATCAAGCATTAGGCTACAACAATTTAGTTAGATTTGTTTTATCAATCGCGTCTTGATTTGGTTATCGCACCCAATATGTGATTGAGTAGGCCTAGGCTACTTACAGACACGGGAGAAATGAGCGCCACGGATGTTGTCCCCGTCGCACTTGCCATTAGGTTTCCTGGAACAGAGATTGGGTCTGGCGATATCGATAGAGTCTTCATGACAGCTGGATCGTCAGGCGATCCGCAGTTTTTCCAGGCAAAGCCCACGAGCTGTCAAACACGCCGTTCATACTTTCAAAACACTGTGATTGCAATATGTGCACGTGCAAAACATTTAAATAGATACACATAAGACCAATGGACTCAGTCACTCACCTGTTTTAATTTCAGACGATGCCTAGAGTGTAAGGTGCAGGCGGGCTGCGCTAAAAGGCTTGCGATGCATAATGACAACAATATGCTCAGGTGGTCTCTCATGGCTGCTTTCGGAGCAAAGCGGTCTGCACAGGAAATGTCGGACAGGCTAACAGCCGAGATGTTGCTCTCATAAAATGATTAGACGAGTGTCTGAGGGCGAAGTAATTATCTGTTAGTTTCAAATGCGAGTGTTCAAACTGATGGCACAACTTCTGCATTTGAGTGTTTGGCTGCCGCCTTCTTCCGCATATCTGACTGAACATGCGCATGGGAGACCTCTAAAGGAGGGAGGACCACAGATGTGTCTAACTACTAGACCGACTTTATTCAAGAACATCATCTGATTTTGAAAACAAAAGGCTGAATAAGACGGCCTAATTTGTGAGTGCGTTTTTTTTAACAAACGTTTCGAGTTGCCCAGGTTCCTTTATTTGGCAGTAGCTAGGCCAGCATCAAATTAGCTCCAGGGTTACCGCTCTTAGCAGATAACTCGCCAGTTGCCTTGTTTCCACTTTAATGTTTGCCCGAGGTTGGTTAAACGGAAATGTGTGTTCACATTTCGTTGCATTATGTAAAAAAAATGTAAAAGCTTATTTTGCCATTGCAGGCATTAGGCAACCTGTTACCGAGTATGGAGTAATATACACTTCTACACTATGGCCGCTAGATGGAGCTAAAGTTGTATTATTGCCAGCTCTGCGTAGAGCTGTGGCCCTGATTATTGCTTATCCGAGGGGTCCATGTGTCCTGTTGTTCCACGATGAATGTTGTTCTTGTTTATTTCTTGCTTTCTACTGTTATTGTTTCAGATTAATTGGCTACTTATGTGTTATAGCAGGCTATGGTTAAGCACCTCTTCACAAAGGCTTACATCATTGAGGACTGACGAGGTTGCAACATTATACGATTTGCCATTAGCCTAGGCCTAGGCTACTTGATGGGTGGGGAATGTGGACAGAGCTGTCTCCTTGACTCCATGATGCTGTTAGTTTACCCCTGGCGCAAGATAGTATGTACACATACAGAACTGTTTTTACATATGGGTAGACAAATTCAAATGATAAAAGTCAACCCCACCGTAGGCTACAATTTTATTTATTTTTTAATGTTTTACAAGTAGGCCTAGCCTACACTAATACTTCTACTATAAATAGTATAAGTATATACTGTTTTGATCCTGTGAGGGAAATTTGGTGGAAATGCCAATCCATGAATTAGTGAAACACACTCAGCACACAGTGAGGTGAAGCACACACTAATCCCGGCGCTGCCTGCATCAATAGCGGCGCTTGGGGAGCAGTGAGGTGTTAGGTAACTTGCTCAAAGGCACTTCAGCCGTGCCTACTGGTCGGGGTTCGAACCGGCAACCCTCCGGTTACAAGTCCGAAGCGCTAACCAGTAGGCCACGGCTGCCCCCACAAATGTAAATATTTTAAAAGCATGATATCAATTAATGACAATTATTATATTAAATCAAGTATATAAGTTAAATGGAGATTTAATTCAAGATTTTGACAAGGCCCACTTCAGATGGTTTTAGGATGGCTGTGTCAGCACACAGGGCTATGTGTCTGTGTGAAGATAATAGACTGTCGTAAAGATGGGTAAGCTATCCCAGAGCCAGGATAATTACATTGCCTACTACAGGCCTTAGAGCACAGGCCAACTCCAAGGGCCAACATAGTTGCAGTATGGTGTAACCTGGATTGCCTGATAAGAGCAATGTAGGTACGGTTTAAAATATGGAAATTGGAGAGCTTCTAGTTAGTTGGTGGCAGCAAAGCCAATCCTTCAGGTGGAGTACCGTACTTGTGAGCTGGGACCGTGGAACACATTTTCAATACATTTCCAAGCACTCTGGTTATGTATGCATGGGAAAAACATGCTGAGATGAAGGGGAAGTCAGAGAGAGGAGAGAAGTGAAGTCTTTTCCTGACCCACTGAAAATGCTTAGTCTGCGCCATCTGCTGTTGGTAATTTAGAAAAACAGATTTGAAAGTCTGATTCGTCATTATCAGTCGTCATGACCCAACACATTTCAGTGATGATCTCTATCCTTCTTATGCAACAGCAGCGGTGTTTAGTTTTGCTTGGTTAAGTCTTGTAAACATTGAAGAAACAGCAATGAAAAATAGAAGGAAATACAAACAAGATTATCTTAAAAACACAGATTAACAGAAATCTAAGGGAATCTAGGGAATGAAATCTGGTCTCTCGCCTCCAAAATGTACTTATGATGAACAAGAGCAGACATACACACACCCACACACAGACGCCTACTCCAGAATGCAGCACATATTCTGATTCATTTCCCTGGCCTGCTCTGCTCTGCAGGAGTTTCCCGCGAGCGCTGTGGAGCTCCGGCATGCGGTCCAGCTCAGTCAGTCCGTCAGCAGCGGGGGGTCCCTGGGAAAGTGACGGATCTCTGGGTTGCACTGTAGCTCCTGCCCCCTGTAGCAGCCCCCGCTCCCAGTGGGGGTCCGGGAGTTTATGAGGACGTGTTGGTTCAGGTGAGCCGCTATTGTCCTTTGAGACCAGCTCCTTTTAATCGATTACGACCACACCTTCAGCAGGAGTAGGACCTACATTCTCTCTGATATTAACCTAAGGTGCTCATCCCTCCATCCATGTCATATGGTGGGTAGAGCTTTCCTGGGGTGGGGGGTGGTTCTCATTCTAAGGCAGTGCTTCTCAAACTTTTTCACGAAGGACCACTTTACCAATAAAAAAGAAACGTACGGACCACCTAGCTAAAAAAAAACCTTCTTCAACACTATATTAGCCTACACAATTATAGGCCTACTCACTGAACCACCTTGCTTATTGTCTTTGCACTTTGCTTATTATGTCAGAGGATTCATATGATTTAAATGGGCATATCTTACATAGACAGTGTTGCAGAACTGTTTGGATTTACATACAAGTTGGTTCAATATTGCAAACAGCTCATCTACTGTATATTATATTTTACCACATCCCCGGACCACACTTTGAGAAACACTGTTCTAAGGCATCTCAGGGGGTCATGTAAGGTGAGCATTTGGCTGAGTGAATATAAATTGATTTTAGAGAAGCCTGTGTGCCTGTATGCATGATTACCTCTGTTAATTGACCCTAGTCATTTATCTATTCCCTGAGGCAACCTATGACCTTGTTACCTTTTCTCTTGGATTTCTCCTACCATTCACATCAATGTCTCTTAACAAAACTCAATAGTCTGACACCGCAGTAATTAGGATGTCCAATAAGTGATGACTCTCTTTAGATGCATAAAATGCAGGACACTGCCCCTGTACATAGGTCATGTTCTAGCATTCTAGCCTAGTGTTGTTGTCACAGGTAGAAGCATGATCCTTTTTGTCAAATTTAGACAAACGGAGTACCTCCTTAGGGCTACAGTTAGGGTTGACGAAAAGGGGGATGCCTACACTGTGTTACAGTAAGTCAAAATGTTTCTATTTCAACTATAACTTTCTTCCACTCCAACTGTTTTTAACTCACTGTAGATCGCCAGATTAATGGAGAGACTGGCAAAGAAAAGAGGGATAAGCAAAAGCTGAAAGTGATTGTTTTGCTGTTTTGCTGTAAGTGATTGCTAAACTATGCAAGTTGTAGTTTGATGTGCTTGTCTAATAATACGAACTAATCATAATCTTTATTTTGCGAATGTCAATTTGAATCAATACAGAATCTGAATTAGTGGGATGGGCCACATATTGCTGTCATAGAAAAGGCTAATACTTCTAGTGCTGTTTGGCAAGGGCCTCCAGGATGGATTTTTGTGTGACACACACCGCATCTACTAACCTGCAAATCCAGAGTTCTCGTGAGATCACAATTTTCTCAGCGAGTCACTCTGGCAATCAGTAATGATGCTCATTACCCCCTGCCCTTGGAGCCGAGCTGCACCAATCATATCGGTGTATCTGATATAGGCGGGCCAGAGGTGAGCTAAACAAATGATGACAGCGCTGCGACGTCGAAGTCCGGAATCAGTCAGTAATAGTGTTGTCCGATTGTGTGCAGTGATATTTTCGAATGCATTCTTGGTGCCACCCCTCGAGTTGGGCCATTTTCATTACTCATAGCCAGACCCTAAATCTTTCTAGATTTGAGTCTGTATTTCCAGGCTACGTATCTACTTTGATTTAATCGAAAGATTGACTATTGACTATTTACACTGATCTTCATTGCTCACACACCCCTGTGTTTGGAAACGAGAACATAAACAAATGATCTCACTTTACTTCTTTACTATCTACATAAGAGGGACATGACACTGTCATGAACGTGTCATAAACATTAGAAACAAGTCAATAATAAATGCTAATAAATAATAATAAATGTTTATGACATAACACTTCTGTCATTAAGTGTCATTCGGTTTTTGTCATGACTAGTTAGGGTTTGGGTTCATGTGTCAAGACAGTGTCATGTGTTCATTATATAGATACCCTCAAGTAAAGTGTTACCAAACAAACTTACTCATGCATATTATCACGTTCAGACAATCGTTTTTGAACACACTGTTGCACACACTAGGCCTACACTAAACAAACTGAACTTAAAAGGGAACTTTCCATCCCAAACATGTTGTGTTGTTTATCCTGCATGTTTTGTGTTGTTTATCCTGCCAATGAACATTGACAAACTAATGTTTCATGTCTATTCTAAGTTACGTATTCTGAATGATTCTCAATTATTGAAGGGTATTGTGCAATGTTTGAATGTGCTTTTGATGTGCTATTGGTGATTTGATGCAAATTGACATGTCGTGTTGACGTTGACGTGTCCCTTGTGACATTTTTTGGTTTGCTTGTGATAAACCACAAAAGAAAATGAGTAATTAGTGTTCTACCTGGCATCCCAAAATAATAATAAAAAAAAAAACAATAATATTAAAACTGAAGTTAATCCAGGTGTGCCAGAATCGTTGCAGTACACACACACACACACATGCGCACATGCACACGCAGACCCACACACTGATGGTGCAGGGCTGGGGAGATGGTGCAGGGGACGCCAGTAAAACTCTGGGAAACGTATGGTATTTTTTTAGGAGTAAACTACAACAGTGGCTCTCTGAAAAGCAGCCTGCATATTCCATTTTATCAGTCAATGTCACAGGGAGATTACACCCACAGGCCGTGATTAATTGGGAATATCATAGACACCTCAACCACGGCGAAGAGAGTAATGTGATCCACACGAACAACACAAACTGCACAGCCTGAAAAGCTGGCATGAACATAGACCGGTGTGTTGATGAACATCAAAGCAGTGTGTGTGTGTGTCCATGTGTGTGGGTGTTTCAGTGATGGTATTGAGAGTCCCATCTAGTTCTCTTGGCACGCTGTGCCGTGGTGGTAGAATGTCCTGCCAAGTGTGTGTGTTGCTCAAACAGATAGGGCTAGGGGCATATTAAACACACTCCCCGGCTCCAGAGCCCTGCTCTTCAGCCTGACACACAGACAGCACCACTCACTGATACAGTGCAGTGCAGGGGCAGCCAGCAAATTGTTGCTGCTGATCTTCAATTGTTGAATGTGCCATTTTGCTTGCAATAATTACCTACATTTTGTTTAATATATCACATGAATCAACACATCAGATGCGTGCTAATAGCTTTGCATGTGCCATCTGGTCTGTAGCTGCACATAAAACTGATTGTGTCAATAGTTTAGGCTGCTAAATGCTAGCATTTTATGTAATCATAGCAGGTTTGAAATATGCAGGGAAATGAGCATGACGAGCTGAGCTGCTTTTAAGTCCCCATTAGAAAAAACAACCAATCCAAACCAAAAGCATTTTCCAACATGATGCAGCTGCCAAGGAATGCTTATGTGTGACTATTTATTTTTGAAAGTGGTAACTTAAGATAATAATATACACAAACACCAATACACAAGCAACTTTCAAGTTCAAACATGCTGCGCCTTTACAATACACTACACGCCTTGATATGTGTTGACATACAAAGCTGTGATCTAGCTGCCTATTTGTCTGATCGTGCTGTCCAATCGTCACTGAGCAACTTGGCCTTTGTAGGGCCAGAATAAGTCGATTGCTATGCTGAGTTGAAGCGGTGGCAGTGGCATATCAAGATATTAAACACAGAGTCAGGTTCTCAGTCCTGCAGTCAACTACAGAACAGAGTGTTCAGAGCAGCGTTCGGTGTTGTGCTGCTAGCTCTGACTTGCCTATCTGAACAGAATTATCCCCCTTGGCAGAGGAGCAGAGGAGAAGAGAGCAGCCTAAATGTTTTACACTTTGCCTGCTCTTAAAGTTGAAACGTGTTGTTCACCCCTTTTTGAAGTTGAAGCTTGTTTAAAAAGAGCCAAATCGACATTGATTGGCAACTTTTTAGGGTGAAACAGTTGAGGGTATGTTTGTAACAAAATCGCTTATACTCAGTTCATTTAAGTTTTGCATACTAAATGCAGTTCATCAAATACTCACAGCAAGATTATATTCATGAGTTTATAGATAAACTCAACTTTTCTTAGCTCAAATCGAGGACAACTTTCATTTTTAAGGAATATAATTTTTTGTCAAAACCTAAAAAACTTAAATGAGTCTGAGGATACTTTTGCTAGTGTTTCCTGTCCCATATGTGATAATAGCTGGGCTACAAGCTAGTGAAAATCTTGGAGTCCCTAAGCTGAAAATAATAACTGACCATCAAGGCTCTAACACAAATCTGAATCTGTCGATAATAGCTAGCATTCTGGGCCTTCAGAAATTATTACAAATCATGAATGAATGTTCCAGCCTCCATCCCACCTTGATTGCAGAGGTGTAAAAGTCTGGCTTCAGAAAGTAAAAGTCCTGCAACAGTTTTGTTCCAACCTTCACTAAATCAGCTGATTCTAATAAGCACAATTCTAAAGCAGAGACTTTCAAATGACAAGACAGAGCACTCAGAGAATCCATAAGGCATGGAGTTAGTTTGTAACGCCAATATGGCCGCTGTCTAGCCCATAGATATTAGAAAGCTAGATGCATTGGGCTCCAGAACATACGTAAATAGAGCCTCCATCTTGGTGGGGGCAACAATCACTGGAGGCCAATGGAGGAGCATGTGACTCTG
The DNA here is from genome assembly GCF_017589495.1 of Alosa alosa. NCBI lineage: Eukaryota > Metazoa > Chordata > Actinopteri > Clupeiformes > Clupeidae > Alosa > Alosa alosa. The sequence goes on along the minus strand of NC_063209.1, from coordinate 13,073,669 downwards.
ACTGGAAATCAGAAAGGTGTCTCTGATTGCAGGCAAGTGTTGCCCATAGACAGTAAGGTGTTTGGCCCCAGCAATATGGCGGCCGCGTTCATGTATGCCACCTAATAGAACTCGACGTACAATGCCCTTCCTGTATGCTTCCCCATTCACTTGAATAGGAAAATAACTTGCCCAAAATGTGTTGCAAGATGGCCACCGAGTTGAGGGGACTTGCCTAAAAGGACTTTGTCAGGGATGGGCAGTATTTCTAATACATGTATTAAAAATATGTATTTCAAATACAAAATACTATTTTGTCATTTGTATTTTATTGAGATGATGAAAATGCCTTTGTATTTTGTATCAAAATACTTCAGTGTTGTGTATTTTTGTATTTTTAAAATACTGTAAAATACTTTTTGTGAAACACTGTGATGACATCTATCTAACTATCTATAAAGCACAAAATCTCTGTCTCTGTCTGTGGCACCCTCGCATGATCTAGCCCCTGTGATACCGCTCTCGGTCACTATTTTTTAGAGGACCAAAGGAAGGACTTGCCATCCTTGGAACATTATCCACTCATCAAAAACCTTTTTATAAGGTTCAATACCATCATTCTGTCTTCTGCTCCAGTAGAGTGTTTATTTTCCTTTGCTGGACTGAATGCAACACTGTTTGAGAAGTTAGTTGTGCTTAAAGGCATCAACTGAGAAGACACCATTATGCCTTTGCTCACACAAGGACAGCACAAGGACTTGAGTCAAAGTCCTTTTAGGCAAGTCCCGACGGCCATATTGCAACGGTTTTTGGGCACTTATCGGGCATTTATTTTGGCAGAAATGCGCTTCACAACACCAACCTTGCTCCAGCGGCGAGATCACAACACATGATTGGCACAATGTCTTCACAACACACCATATGATTGGCTCAGTGTATTCACATCACACCAAATGATTGGGTCAATGTATTTACATGTCAACATTTTGCCGTGGAAGGGGTGGGATATGTATAGACAACTGCCATATTGGCGTTACAAACTAGCCCCATGCATTTCTATGGAGGATTTTTTGAGTGCTGTGTCCCCTCATTAGAAAGTCTCTGCTTGATTTCACAAGCTTAGATCAATCACAACATTTGAGTTTGTTTTTTTCCTTTCTTTTTTACAGTTTTTTTCTAGACTTTAAGTTTGTCTATGTTCTCTGACCTGTGAAATATTTCAGTGCTATGGTGACTTAAGATAATGTCCTACCTCAAACAAGGACATTTCCAACCTCTTGCACATTTTACATAACAAATGATTGATAATGTCTTAACTCAGTCACACAACTTGCACAGAACATGGTTGTGATTTGGCTCATATGCAGAAGATGTTTTGTAAAACTATGATTATGTCTCCCAAAAGGGGGGTTGTTAGCAACTTTAACCAGATGCTTTTACATCATAAATATAATTATAAACAGTCTTTAAGACCATCTTTGAATGTGTGAAAAATACGGTCCTTGCGGTCCGTACCCACACGCAGGATGAGCGGCTAGGACTCACTGAGGTGAAGTGATGATGGGGTGAAGACAGCAAGCAAACGAGGATTTTGGTGGAGTGCAGATTTATTTACAGTGCGAAAACAGTGCAAACAAAAAGACTTGACGACAAAACAAAATTAACCAACCGGTTTCTTACTTCCAATTGCGCAATGAATTCAGCACTTCATCTACAACCTCACTCCTCAGACTCTCCCACAAGACTCTTCGTGTGTGTGAAATGAGCCTGTCTAAGTAGGCCAGCCAATTATCCAATCAGGACTCGGGCTAAACCAACATAGAGGAGTGATTGATGGTCTGTACCAATATCCCTGTTAAAATCTTCACATAGATACACAAGACATAGACACATACCAAACAACAAAATTACACCCTTCAAACACAGAAGTAAAAGGTGAGTGCATGCAAGTAGTTGCACAAGGCAGTCTTCTAACAGTTTTTTTTTTAAATAAATACATATTTAGGGGAAAGGAGAGGTCTCCTTTTCACAGAATGAACAAATTATAATATTTCAGTATCAAAAAATGATTGGAGGAGACAAAAAGTAAATATAAAAGGAAGCACCAGTGTGCTGTATAAACTCTGTTTCAAGGCCATTTTACCTGTTTACAAAGCTAACACTGCAGCTGTCTGAAGTGACAACGTGAATACTGTTCAGAGGCCACTGTAAGTCATTCAGTATATTAAAAATGTTAGCATGCCCCTAATATGAATACTGTTACAATTTAGGGGCTTCAGGAGAAATAAGGGCATTTTGAAAAAAATCATTTGACCATGATTTAATGGCTACATCTCCAAGTTATTATTGGCAGAACAAAAAGAGTGTGAGGAAAAATGAATGCCATTATTCAGTCCTTCTGAGGCATGATAGCCACATCTTTTATGCCTGTCCATATTTCATTCCGCTTCAATATATGCCACCAAAAGTTGTCTTTCATGTGTGTTTCATGTAACGGCTTCACGTCTCTTGATGTGACCGGATAATATATCATTTGGGGAAAAAAACATAAGCTCGAGACAGTTTTCCTCAGTGGAAATAAACACATTTGTGCAATATCCCACATTTCCTACAGCTCAGTGCCGCATTTTCAAGGTTTTCACTGTAGCCATGACCAATAATGGCAGCGCCTATATAGGCAATCCATCCAAAAGGTTGTCATGCTACATCACTCTCTGTCAGTAATGTCAGTAATTCTAGACCCACACAGATAATGGCCTGCATGTATATTGGCTGTCATTGTGACTGGGGCATTCATACAGTATATGGCAATATTGTGCGGGTCTGCTGAAGAGCTCTTTTCCTGCCTGATACATATCATTAATTTCAGCCATGTGCATTCCTGTTGGGATTTCACGCAGAGGCAAATCTGTAACAACATAATGACTGTTTACCACAATTATGACGGTGTTAACCATGAACAACGCATTTGCTTGTGTGTGTGTGTGTATGTGTGTGCGTGTGTGTGTGAGTGTGTGTGTTTGTGTGTGTGTGTGTGTGTGCGCGCATGTGTGTGCATGTGTGCGTGTGGGGACGGGTGACTGAAATTTCATAGCTGGAGGTACAAAACGACAGCTGACAGGTCAGCGTATATGTTGAGACCTGCTTTGGTTTGTGGGTGTGTGTGTGAGAGAGAGAGAGAGCGACAGAGAGAGAGGGAGAGAAGTGGAGAGAGAGAGAGGAATAGACAGAAGTAGAGAGATAGAGAGATCAAGACAAAGTCCCGTTGGCATAGAAGCTTAAGCTAACCCCCCCCCCCTTAACCTGTAAGTCACATCACATCAGTAGTAAAAGCTAGGTAGATAGATAGATAGATAGATAGATAGATACTTTATTGATCCCCAGGAGAAATTCAAGGTCTCAGTAGCATACAGACAACACACACACATTCACTAACGGCAGAAAAAGTAATTAAAAGTATATAATATAGTCATGGTGATAGTGCAAATGAGTAAGTCCAACAGTGCAACAGTGCAAGAATAAAGTCTATATATCTATATCTATAACTATATTAAGAAAAGGTATAAGTGTGGCCACAATTCGGCTGTGGCATGAAGGGAGGGGTTATGCATATGTGCTAATATAGCACGCAAACAGTGAAGCAGAAAGACAGTGGTAAAAAGTGGCTAGTGGACAGACAGGATCCAAACATGGAGGGGGTGAAGAGGCAGACAGACTATGCAGAGAAGTCTATCTCTCCTCTTCCCTTAAGTGAAGCTAGTATTAAGCTGAACAAAATCTCACCTCTTCCCTCCCAAATGACTTCTTCCACGTCACTCTCGGTCCTTTAAGTGGTCCATAGATCAAAACACCTGTGAATGCCATTGACAAAAATGATTGTTGCCATAACTCTGCAGTGCACATTAAGGGAGTTATGACTTGAGATACGTATCTGACGTCTTAAAAGGAAGTTGTCAGTTTTGGGCCCCTAACATAAATTCAACACTCACACAGGACTGCGGGAGTTATGGATCATCTGAATGGCTTTGGGGTTCCAGGGAGAGCAGTAATTACGTTAGTAGATTTAAAGCCAACTCACACACAATATGATGTTCGATACTTAAAAGATAGGTTGAAATGTTATTGGCTTCCTGGGGGGGGGGGTTATCATGATTCAAAACCACTTGCATCTGAATGGATAGAAGTATAAGTATGTATACTCTTTTGATCCCATGAGGGAAATTTGGTCTCTGCATTTATCCCAATCAGTGAATTAGTGAAACACAAACAGCACACAGTGAACACACAGTGAGATGAAGAACACACTAACCCGGAGCAGTGAGCTGCCTGCTACAGCAGCGCACGGGGAGCAGTGAGGGGTTAGGTGCCTTGCTCAAGGGTACTTCAGCCGTGGATGTGGGCATGGGAGAGCAGTGCTCAACCACTTCCCCTCCCACATTTTTCCTACTGGTCGGAGATTGAACCGGCAACCCTTTGGTTACAAGCCCCAAGCCCTAACCAGTAGGCCACGGCTTCCCCAAGAAAGTAACTGCTGAAAGTAAGTAATTTAAAGATTAGATTAGATTCAACTTTATTGTCATTGTGCAGAGTACAAATACAAAGCCAACGAAATGCAGTTGAATAGCTTAGAACAAGTAACATCTCAAGATGGTATTAAAAGTATCAAGCATGGCAGTGTTCTTTATCAGTGTAACAAATGCACATTATTTAGGAGTGGATTGGAAATTCACTGAACCACTTGGCTGAACAAATCCACAGTGTATTTTGTAAAACAGAGCGGAAAGATCAATGGCGCCTGCATTCTCTGAAATTCAGAATGATGAATGAGACTGAAGAGTGCTCAGAGGAATAAAAAAAAAATAAACCAAGTACTGCTCTCCATCTCTTATTCAGAACACATTCTTCAATGAGGAATTTGACCCAATACTTAACAGAAGCTGTGGTTGTGTTGCTCAGTATGATATAAAGTTGTTAATAAACGTGGTTCTCCTGAGAGTCATGGCCTGCAGCATGTGTTGTGCAACAGCGTGGTGAGCTGTGGGGGCCGTGCCCGCATGCACAGGGCTGCTGCTGGGACTTGCTGGGACACAGCGGCAGGAGAAAACATACAAGACTGTGCCTGGCCTGTGATAATAGGAGACTGGGTGAAAGGTTGACAAGGTTGAGGAACATGCGAGGGGTTACCACATAGCATATTTCAGTGATGAATGTGTGTGTGTCAGTTTAGATGGGTGTGCGTGTGTCCGTTTAGGTGTGTGTGTGTGTGTGTGTGTGTGTGTGTGGTGTGTGTATGTGTGTGTGTGTGTGTTTGTATGTGTATGTGTGTTTGCATTTATATGTGTGGGTACAGTATGTGTTTTTCTTGAGGGGTTTGCGTTTGCAAAGGATGTATGTATGTGTTTGTGTAAAACTATGTGTGTGTGTGTGTGTGTGTGTGTGTGTGCATGCATGTATGCATGTGTAAGCATGTTTATCTCTGCATGTGCATATGCATCTGTGTGAATGTGTGTGTGTCAGTTTAGATGGGTGTGCGTGTGTCCGTTTAGGTGTGTGTGTGTGTGTGTGTGTGGTGTGTGTGTGTGTGTGTGTGTGTGTGTTTGTATGTGTATGTGTGTTTGCATTTATATGTGTGGGTACAGTATGTGTTTTTCTTGAGGGGTTTGCGTTTGCAAAGGATGTATGTATGTATTTGTGTAAAACTATGTGTGTGTGTGTGTGTGTGTGTGTGTGTGTGCATGCATGTATGCATGTGTAAGCATGTTTATCTCTGCATGTGCATATGCATCTGTGTGTGTGTGTGTGTGCATATGCACGCACATGTTTATATAGACACAGTATGTATACTCATGCTGTCCTGCGCTGTGCTGGTGCTGGTGTGTGTCTCCAGGTCTCTGTGTGCACAATGCCTTACAGGATGTCTCGTAGAAACATCAGTGTGACTGGAATTCATTTCCTGAATTGATTCGTCACCTGTGACAGATTTACATCGACACTGTGCCTTATAACCGAGAAAAAATTATGAGATTTGAGAGTGAGTAAAAACTTTCACTGAATTAAATGGGCCCATTAGCTCGTATCATTATCGATCGTGGTCCAGCTATGTAAGCTCATCTCCATCGAAATAGAGCTGTAGCTGTGTTAAGGAGGGATGATAATTAATTATCCTGGGACAGGATGCATATTTAGAGCTGCACCTTTAGCCCTCAATGAAGCTGGAATGTGTGTGTGTGCGTGTGCGTGTGCGTGTGTGATTTAGTTATGATTTTGGATGACTGGATAAGTACTATGGATAAGAGTTATGATGGTGTGAGTATGTATTTAAAGATATTATTTATGTTGAATATGGGGTAACACTTTACGGTAAAGGTACATTAATTATCATGAATTCATGCATGAATTAATTAATGATTTATGCACTACTTCTTTCCTTTATATCTTATGAATCATCAGGAATTGACATGAGTTCATAATCTCTCATTCATAACCTCATGCAACACATCAACTAAAGCATTAGGTACGATGGGTACATCATTATGATTTATGATTTCTTAAGCATTTAATGTTAATTGTTCATAAGTTCATGTCTGTGGCCCCTCAACTAAAGCGATGAATAATGACGTGTTAAGAGAACTGCAAAGTTGTGTTCAAATCAGAATTTGAGGAATTTTTGGCAGAAAAGGAAATAATCCTGATCATGCTTAATACATCATAATTCATAATGATGTACCCATACCGAATATGATGCATTAAACAGGTCACTGGTTCTTCAATAGTCTTCATATCATTAGCACAATGAAACGCTCCCAGTCTGGTTTGATTACTGGTCTGATTGTGAATCTAATGGAGTATAGACATACTGATGTCAGGTAATGCCATAAACCAGGTGTGTGTGTGGTTGTACATGTTTATTTTTGTGTCCATGTGAGGGGCCGAGGCGGCCACCCCACTTTTAGGGAGGGGCGCCACTAGTGTTTGACCACTGGATAAGATGGTGTTTGACCACTGGATAAGGTAGTGTTTGACCACTGGATAAGGTAGTGTTTGACCACTGGATAAGGTGGTGTTTGACCACTGGATAAGGTGGTGTTTGACCACTGGATAAGATAGTGTTTGACCACTGGATAAGGTAGTGTTTGACCACTGGATAAGGTGGTGTTTGACCACTAGATAAGATGGTGTTTGACCACTGAGGTAGTGTTTGAGTGAAGAAGGTGGCAGGAGACTACAGTTCAGTACAAAAAATGAGGCAGCCTTTAAATAGGCCAGCCAATTACCCCAATCAAGTCTTGGCCTAAACCATTTTAGAAGGAGGAGGGTTCAAAAGTTTATCATAGGAGAGAGGGTAGGGGAAAAGGAGAGGTCTCCTTTTCCACAGTCCATGTGTTTTATAACATTGTGTGTGTGTGTGTGTGTGTGTGTGGGTGTGTGTAAGAATTGTGTGTGTGTTATGTGTGTCAGGTTCATTGCCGCTGGACCCCGCGTCACACACAGTTGGATTTGTAGCTTTTTCCCTCATCTGCACACTCCTCCCCACATTCCTCCTTATCTGTGCACCGGCGTGCACAAAGGCCTCTCTTAC